>NW_007232161.1:8303-14113 GCF_000164805.1 Carlito syrichta | reverse complement strand
CGCCCCCCGCGGCCCGGCCCTCCAGCCCGCCGGCCTGGGGCATCTGCGCCAGCTTCCCTCCAGCTTCGGCAGGACCGACCTCGCGGCTCCGCCGGCTACTGGGCCCTCCCCGCGCCCTCGCCCTGCCTGGCCTTCCCCGGCTGTGCGCCCAGGGGCCTGCGCTTGCGCCCTGGCTCCCTGGTCGGCGAGGGAGATGGCCACGAGGCCAGCTGCGCCTTGGGGGAGCCCAGGAGACCCACCCGGCCAGGGAGGCTCCCGAGGACCACCGAGATGGCTCCTCTCCCCCGAGGGACAGGCCTCCATTCCCGTCCTCTTTCCCGCCAGATGTGCCCCAAGCCGTCCTCCCTCCTGGGCCTCCCGAAGCGCTGGGCCTACGGGCATGAGCCGCTGCGCCTGACCTGTTTGTTGACCAGATGTTCCTGAGTCTTTGCTCTTTGCCGGCGGCCGTTGACTGGTTTCCGCGGTCAGGATCTCTGCAGCAGAAGAGGGAAGCTTTCTCCCGTTGGCCCCCAGGCAGGGGCAGGCAAGACACCCACTGCTGGCACGGTTGCTTCTTCTTGCCTCCTCCATCTGCTCAATCGGGTCCTCGTCCATCTTTCTTGCACGGAAAACACACACACACACACACACACACACACACAGAAAAAGACACACACAAGGAAAAATATACACTCTAGCAATGGAAAAATACACACACACATTTTTTTTATTTTTTGAGATGAGGTCTCACTCTGTCACCCAGGCTGGAGCGCAGTGGTGCAATCAGAGCTCACTGTTGCCTCAGACGCCTGGCCTCAGGCGCTCCTCCCGGGACACCACCACACCTGGCTAAGTTTTAAACATATTTTGTAGACATGACGTCTCACTATGTTGCCCAGACTGGTCTTGAACTCTTGGGTCCAAGCAATTCTCCCTCCTTTGCCTCCCAAAGTGTTGGGAGGAGAGGCATGAGCCACTGTGCCCAGCTTGATTATTTACCAGATGTTCACCAAATGTGTCTTTCTTCTTTGTATCAACATTGAGCTGGACTTCATGTTTTCTGTGGGCCAGCGAAGGGGACAGTAGCACCACATTCCCTTCAGTGGTGGTGTGGGAGTCACTTGTAATAAATAAGATTCGTGATTATAATCGGTATTCAGTTTTAGATTCCTCCAACAACCTGGTTAAAATCAGTTTGCAAATAGGAAAACTCTTTGTGGTGTACAGTTGGTTTACAATTTGTTGAATATTTTTGCGCCCGTATTCATGAGAGATATTGGTCTAAGATTTTCTTTTCTTGCAATACCTTTATCTGGCTTTGGCATCGGGATAATACCACCCTTGGAGAATGAGCTGGAAAGGCTTCTCTTGCCCTCTGTTTCTGGAGGACCTGTAGAAGAGCTGGTACAATTTCTTCTTTAAATGTTAGGGAGGATTTACCAGTGGAATCATCTAGGCCTGGGTTTTACTTTATGGGAAGATTTTTAATTACCTGACTTGTTCTAGGTGTACTATGATGCTGTAATCTCCAGTCAGTTTCAGTAACTGGTGTTTTTCTCTGAAGCTGCCCATTTCATCTGCCTAATTTGTGTAGTATACTACACACAAATTGTGTGTAGTATTTCCTTATAATTCTATTATCTGTAAGTTGGAAAGGATCCTTTCAATGTCCCAATTCTGTGAATGAATGTGTGTCTTCTGTTCCTATCTCTGTCTCTAGCTGTCTCTCTCATGTTCGCTCTTGTTCTCTTTTTGGTCAATGTGGCCAGAGGTTTGTTGCTTGTGTTGATTTTTTAAATAATGAACTTTTGTGGTTTTTATTTTCTCTTGTTTTGATGTTTTCTAATTCATTATCTGTTTTTTTCTTTATATTATTGTAAAGATGTGAGGTACAAGACAGGATTAGGTACATCTGTGGTCTAGGTGCAGGTGCAGTTTGGGCCTCCCACTGGTCCTCACTCCGCCTGGTTTAGGATCAGGCGCCCTTCGTGACGTCATGTGTCCCGTCCCCTCCCTGGCAGTGTCCCGCTACTGCCTAACCCTCTCTTGCAGCACTGTGATGAAGGTTAAGGGCTCACTTATGCGTGAGAACATGCGGCATTCAGTTCTCTGTTTCTGTGATAGATCACTGAGTACGATGGACTCTAAATCCTGCTGCAAAGTCCCTAATGATGTCCTTCTTTATGGCTGTTAGATACTCCATCGTGTATATGCACCACGTTTTCTTCCTCTGGTCTACTTTCGATGGGCAGGTGGCTTGCTTCCATGTTTTTGCTATTCGTGTTTTCGCTAATAGTGCTATGATAAACAGGCCTGTGCAAGTATCTTTATTTTTTGTAGAATGACTTGGGTTCCTCCAGGTATATTCCCAGAAGGAGGATTTGTTGGAGATATGGAAGGTCAGTTTCTAGTTCTTTTAAAAGTCACCACACTGTTTTCCAGAGAGGTTGAACTAGTTTGCATTCCTACCAACAGTGTAAAAACTTTCCCTTTTCTCCACATCCTTGCCAGCATTTGTTGTTTTTGATTTACGAATGATAGCCATCCTTACTGGAGTTAAGTGGTTATCTCAGTGTGGTTTTGATTTGCATTTCTCTGATGCCCAGTAAGGTTGAGCATATTTTCGCATATCTGTTAGCTGTTCATATGTCTTCTTTTGAGAACCATCTATTCAAACTTTTTGCTTACTTTATTTTTAAAGTTTTCTATCTTAAAACATTTATTTTATTTTATTTTTAATTTTAAAGATGTGGGGTATAATTCAGGGTTAGGTATACAGATGTTCATTATGAGGGTACCCATCTTCCCTGGCAGTTTCCCTTTCTTATAGTATTATACTAATTGTTCAAGGTCTGCTTATGAGTGAGAATATGTGGTACATAGTTCTTTGTTTCTGTGATAGATCACTCAGTATTATAGACTCTAAGTCCATCCAAATTGCCGCAAAGTTCATAATTTTGTCCTTCTTTATAGCTGCATAATATTCCATTGTGTATTTGTAACACATCTTATTTTTCCAGCCCTCTTTTGATGGACAGCACGGTTGGTTCCATGCTTTTGCTATTGTGAATAATGCTTCAATAAACATGCGTGTGCAGGTATCTTTCTCATAGAGTGATTTGAGTTCCTCCAGGTATGTTCCTAGAAGGGGGCTTATGGGGTCATATGAATGGTCGATTTTTAGATCTTTTAGGAATCGCCACACTGTTTTACACAGAGGCTGCGCTAGTCTACACTCCCACCGACAGTGTAGAAGTGTTCCCTTTTAGCTACATCCTCTGCTGCACCTGTTGTTTTTTGAGTTATTGATGATGGCCATCCCGACTGGAGTTAGGTGGTATCTCGGTGTGATTTTATTTTGCATTTCTCTGATGACTGGTGAGGCTGAGCATTTTTTTCATGTTGGCTGCTCGTATGTCTTCTTTTGAGAAGGGTCTACTCATATCTTTTGCCCACTTTGTAATGGGGCTGTTTGTTTTTTTCTTTTCGGCGTGTTTAAGTTCCTTATAGATCCTGGATGTTAAGCCTTTGTCAGATATATAGTTGGCAAATGTTTTTTTCCCATTCTGTGGGTTATCTCCCTGCTCTCTTGATGGTTTCTTTGGCGTTGCAGAAGCTTGTCAGTTTGATGAAGTCCTACTTGTCTGTCTTATCTCTTATGACCTGGGCACTTGGGGTTTTGATCAGAAATTTGTTGCCAGTTCCAATTTCCATTTCTCCTGCATTTTCTAAGGTTCTTATAGTTTGAGGTTTTACGTTTAGGTCTTTGATCCATTTAGAGTTGATTTTTGTGTATAGTCATAGGTAGGGGTCTTGTTTTAATCTTCTGCATGTGGTCAGTTTTCCCAGCAGCATTTACTGAATAGGTTCTCCTCTCCCCAGTGGTTGATGGTGGAGGCTTTGTTGAAGATGAGTTGGTTGAGAAATTGAGGTTTTGCTTCTGGAATCTCCATCCTTTTCCATTTCTCTATATGCTTGTTATTGCACCAATACCAGGCTGTTTTGATTATTGTAGCTTTATAATAAAGTTTAAAGTCTGGAATGTGATACCTTCCACTTTTTTTTTTGCTAAGGATTGCTTTGGCTATTCATGGCCATTTATGTTTCCATATGAATTCGTGTATTGTCATTTCCAGGTGTGAGGAGAAAGCTACTGGTAATTTAATAGGGATTGCATTAAATCTGTAGATTGCCTTGGGTAGGATGGACATCTTAATGTTGATTCTTTCAAGCCATGAGCATGTGATATTTTTCCATTTGTTTTTGTCATCTTTGATTTTTTTGAGCAGTGTTTTGTAATTTTCATTGTAAAGATCTTTCACTTCTCTAGTTAGGGAGATGCTAAGGTATTTCATTTTTTTTGGTGGCTACTGTGAATGGGGTTGTGCTTTTTATTTGGGTTTCTGCTTGTTTATTCTTGGTGTATAGAAATGCGAATGTCTTTTGCAGATTTATTTTATACCTTGAGACTTTGCCAAAGTCCTTTATCACTGCAAGGAGATTTTTGACAGATTGTCTTGGGTTTTTGAGGTATAGGATCGAAGAGGGATAACTTAACTTCCTCTTTTTTTATTTGGATACTCCTGATTTCCTTCTCTTGTCTGATTGCTCGAGCTAGGACTTCCAATACTGTATTGAACAGGAGGATTGAGAGTGGGCATCCTTGTCTAGCTCCAGTTTTTTGGGGAAATGGTTCCAATTTCTGTCTTTTTAGCTGTATGTTGGCAGTGGGTTTCTTGTGGATGGCTCTTACTATTTTGAGGTATGTTCCGTCTATGTCTAGATGTTTGAGGGTTTTAATCAAGAAGTGGTGCTGGATTATATCAAAAGCTTTTTCTGCATCTAATGATATAATCATATGGTTTTTGTTGTACATCTGTTGATGTATTTAATTACGTTTATGTTTTTGCAGATGTTGAACCAGCCCTGCATCCTGGGGATGAATCTTACTTGGTTACGGTGGACAATTTTTGAGATGTGTTGTTGGATCTGGTTTACTAGAATTTGGTTGAAAATTTTAGCATCTATGCTCATCAAGGATACTGGTCTGTAGTTCTTTTTCTTTGTTGGATCTTTACCTAGTTTGGGTATCAATATGATGTTAGCTTTATAAAATGATTTGGAGAGTGTTTTATCTTTTTTGATTGCCTGGAATACTTTCAATAGGATTGGTATCAGCTCCTCCTCATATGTTTTGTAGAATTCTGCTAGGAAGCCATCTGCTCCAGGACTTTTTTTTGTATGTAGTTTTCTTATGACAAAGTCAGTTACCTGTATTGTTATTAGTCTATTTATGGTCTCAATTTCTTCTTGTTTTAACCTGGGGCAGTGGTATGATATAAGAAAGTCCTCCATTTCATTTAGGTTTTCAAGTTTGTTTCCATACAAGTGTACACAGTAATCTCTGGTAATCTTTTGTACTTCTTTGGGATCAGTTGTGACTTGATCTTTTGCATTTCTGATTGTGTTTATTTTGACTTTCTCTTTTTCTTTGTCAGTCTAGCCATGGGTCCATCAATCTTGTTTATCCTTTCAAAGAACCAGGTTTTTGTTTTGTTAATTTTTCTATGATATTTTTGTCTTCTGTGTCCTATATTTGAGCTTTTACTTTGGTGATACGGATTCTTCTGCTGAAGTTAGGGTTTTGGTGGGTTTACTATTCCAGCTTCCTTAGGTGATTTTTAGACTGTTAACTTGTGATATTCCCGTTTTCTTCATGTGTATTCGTAGAGATATGATTTCTCCATTTAGTACTGTGTCTTTTTCTTTTCATTTTTTTGAGTTGGAGTCTCACTCTGTCACCCAGACTGGAGTGCAGTGGCTGCTCCCGG
>NW_007232161.1:6224-8283 GCF_000164805.1 Carlito syrichta | reverse complement strand
GCTCCCGGCCACCGCAGCCTCAACTGCTGGGCTCCGGCGATCCTTTCCCCTCAGCGTTCCAAGTAGCTGGAACTACAGGTGCACACTACCACACCCAGCTAATTTTTGATTTATTGTAGAGATGAGGTCTTACCAAGTTGCCCAGGCGGGTCTTGAACCCACGGGATCTGGCAATCCACTCACCTCAGCCTCCCAAAGTGCTGGGATTACAGGCTGAGCCACCGAGCCCGGCTAGTACTGTTTCAATGGCTTGGTAAGATGTTTCTTCATTTTCATTTGTTTCTAGGAATCTTTCAATTTCTGTTTCGATTTCCATGTTGACTCAGGAGTTGTTCAGCATCATACTGTTTAGTGTCCATGTCTTTGTGGGTTTTGAGGAACTTTGTTGGTGTTGATATTTATTTTTATTCCACTGTGGTCTGAGAAGGTGCATGACAGTATTTCAATCTTATGAAATTTGTTTATGCTTGATTTATGGCTGAGGATGTGGTTGATCTTAGAGTATGTTCCATGTGGTGATGAGTAGTATATTCCATGTTTGTTGAGTGGAGTGTTCTGTAGCTATCAACTAAATCCATTTGGTCAAGCGTCACGTTGAGGTTCCAGATCTCCTTGTTGATTTTTTGCCTTGATGATCTATCTAGGGTTGTGAATGGGATATTTAAGTCCCCAGCTATGATAATGTTAGCATCAATATCTTTCTTTAGTTTACCTAGAAGCTGCTTTATGAAAGTTGGTGCTCCTATGTTGGGTGTATATATTTTAGGATGGATATTTCTTGTTGATAGATTGAACCATTTATCATTATGTAGTGATCCTCCATATCTTTTTTAATTTTTGATGCCTTAAAGGGTATTTTGTCTGATATTAAGATCACAACTCCTGATTTCATTTGTGTTCAATTTGCCTGAAAATTTGTTTTCCATCCTCTTACTTTGAGTCTGTAAGTGTCCTTTCTGATGAGATGAGTCTCTTGGAGACCACATATTGTTGCATCATGATATTTTATTCAATTTGCCCTTCTATGTCTTTTCAGTAGTGCATTTAGTCCATTCATATTCAGGCTAATTATTGAGATGTGAGAGTTTATCCCTATCATGAGGTTCTTATAGAGTTTGTTGTTGGTGGTGCTGTTTGTTTATTTGTTTGTTGTCTTTCTTTTGATTTTTGGGTTAATTCATGTGTATTTTCAATCTTTTTCCTGCATAATGGGAAGGGTGTTGTTCTTTTTTTCTTTCTTCTGTGTTAAATATTTTCTTAAGTGTTTCTTGTAGAGCTGGTCTGGAGGCGGCATAAACTCTTAGGGATTGAATGTCTGGGAAGGATTTTGATTATTCATTGCTGATGAAACTTAGTTTAGCTGGATAGGTCATTCTTGGTTGAAATTGTTTATTTTTGAGAACTTTGAAGATTGGAGTCCAATCTATCCTAGCCCGAAGTGTTTCTGTAGATAAGTTTGCTACCATTCTAATTGATCTTCCCTGGTAAGTATTCTGATGTTTCTCTTTTGCTACCATTAGGATTTTGTCTTTTATACTTACTTTGTTTAAGTGAATTACTGTGTGTCCAGGAGTAGGTATTCTCATTTGTTGTCTTACACGGGTTCTCTGAATCTCTTGTGTTTGAATGGTCATGTCTCTGATGAGATAAGGGAAGTTTTCTTGGATAATTTCATGGAATGTTTGTTCCATGGTGATCTCTGTCTGTCTATCTGCTTCAGGGATTCCAATTAATCTTAGGTTTGGCCTCTTGATATAATCGCTCATCTCTTGGAGACTTTGTTCTGTCTTTTTAAGCTTCTTTTCTTTGTTTTTAACAGTTTGGGTTAATTACATATTTTGGTCCTCAAGCCTTGAGATTCTTCTGCTTGGTTAATTCTGCTTTTCATGCCTATCAGTTTGTTATTTATTTCATTCACTGTATTCTTTTTTTTTTGAGTTGGAGTCTCACTCTGTCACCCAGACTGGAGTGCAGTGGCCACTCCCGGCCACCGCAGCCTCGACCTACTGGGCTCCGGCGATCCTTCCGCCTCAGCCTTTCAAGTAGCTGGAATTACAGG
>NW_007232161.1:0-6204 GCF_000164805.1 Carlito syrichta | reverse complement strand
GGTCTCGAACCTGCGGGCTCAGGCCATCCACTCACCTCAGCCTCCCAAAGGCGCGGGATTCACTGTATTCTTTATAGGTGTTATCTCAGTTATCAATTCCTTCATTCTTTCCTCTTGTATCTACTAATTTCTATTTATTCTCTCTATTAATATATTGATATCTGGGTTTGTGGTTTGAGATCAGTCATCTGGGAGTTCTTCATTGTTTGAGTTCCAAAGTCTGTATTCTCAGTTGTCCTCCCAGAAGTCAGAATGAGACCCATATTCTTTCTTTGGTTTTTCTTCATTTGTGTAGGTTTTCTTCCCCTTCTCCTTTTTTTTTTTAAACCTCTTCTTTAATTCTATTGTTCAGTGATTGGGGAATGACTTTTAGTTCTGTTTGCTCAATCTCTTTTTCTTCCTTATGTAGATCCTCTGGCATTGTTCAGTTTTGAAGCTGGACTGGGGGTGGGGAGGGTGGCTGTGCTTTTTGCAGTTTTGAAATTTAATTAAGGGGAGACCTGTGATTCAGAAGCTATCTGCAGATGCCAGTATCTGCTGGCACGTGTGTGGGCCCCCTGGAATCTACTTCCTACCGCCTTACAATCTATCCATGCAGTGGAGGTGTATGTTTGTCCCCTGAAAGAAAAATGAGACAAGAAAAAGGAAGAAGGAAGAGGAGAGAGAGAAGGAGAAGGGAGAAAACAGACAGGCATACCACCTAACGAATAAACAGAGAAACAACCAAAGACAGAAAAAAACAAAATCATACAAACAAATAAAAAACTTCTGTTGATGTACTCATTCTCAAAAATACCCATACACAAACAGGAAATCTGAAAAAAATTAAAATAACAGAAACAAAGCAAGTACAAAAACCTAAACAAAAACAGAGAAAAGGAAACCCCCCCCAAATTAAAACATAAACAAAGAAACAAACAAAAACTTGTTCTGTGGCTGTTTCTGTAACTCCACGCCTCTTTCAGCTACCCCATCTTGTTAAGGAGCGGCTCCACTCTCAGCGCAGACTGATAGGGTTGCTCTCAGCAGGGGTCAGATGCCTGACTGGCTTCTGTGGGAGGAGGTTGGATCAGGTGTGAACTCACTCAGCTCGTTTGCTGCTGCTGCTGCCAAGTCTCACACTGAGATCCGAAGCATCTGTGCCTGTTGCAGCATGGGAGAAGGGTATCTGTCTGTGAGTCTGGTGAGGAGATCGCCTCTGTGTCCCAGGTTGGAGGCCGACAGAGCTGGGCGGGGCAATGCAGGCTTCTGCCAGATCCTGGGACAGAGAAGATGGCTCTGGTCGGCATCTCCTCACCACAGTGGGGCTCCATTTCAGATTCCCACGCCCTGCCTTCTCCACAGTTCCTGCTGCTAGTGTCCGGCCTCCTGCCACAGGCGATGGCATGGGCCAGGTACCAGGTTGCTATTCTCTGCTGCCTCCTCTCAAGAGAGCCCTGAGAACAGCAGATGATCCTGCACACTGGGGGCTCCAATCTCAGGGCAGGGATGGGTTGCAGTCACCCCCAGAGGAGAGCCCCAAATGCATGAACTCGAGTCTCCCCTCAGATGGACTTCCACTCACCCACCAGCACACACCCTCTCATGCAGAGTCTTTATGGATACTCGCTTTTGCAGAGATGCTCACAGTCTGACCTGTTCCATTGCCCGCCATCTTGCCTTCTCTCTTCTTGCCTACTTTTTTTTTTTTTGAGTTGGAGTGTCACTCTTTTACCCAGACTGGAGTGCAGTGGCTGCTCCCAGCCAACGCAGCCTCAACCTGCTGGGCTCCGGCGATCCTTCCGCCTCAGCCTTCGAAGTAGCTGGAACTACAGGCGCGCGCTACCATGCCTGGCTCTCTTGCCTACTTTTTAATAGGGCTGTTAGTTTTTTTTTCCTTTTGGCTCTGAGTTCCCTGTAGATCTTGGATGGTAGGCCTTTGTCAGACATATAGTTACCAAATATTTTTTCCCACTCTGTAGGTTGTCTCCCTGCTCTCTTAATAGTTTCTTTTGCTGTGAAAAAGCTTTTCAGTTTGTCTATCTTATATTTTATGGCATACACTTTTGGGGTTATGATCAAGAATTGGTTGCCTATTACAATGTGCAGAAAGGTGTCTCCTGCATTTTCTTCTTAGATGCTTATAATTTGGGGTTTTATGTTTAGGTCTTTGATACACTTAGAGTTGGTTTTTATGTATAGTGATAGGTGGGGGTCCTGTTTCATTTGTCTACCAAAAAAAAAAAAAGCAAGACAGCTTCTCAACTGAATTCTACAAAACATACAAAGAGGAGCTGATACTTTCCTACTGAAAGTATTCCAGGCAACTGAGAAAGATAGAATTCTCCCCAAATCATTTAATGAAGCTAACATCATACTGATACCCAAACCAGGTAAATATCCAACAAGAAAGAGAGCTACAGGCCAATATCCCTGATGAACTTAGATGCAAAAATACTCAACAAGATTCTAAAATTGGATCCAACAACACATCTCAAAAATTATCCATTATGACCAAGTAGGCTTTATCTCTGGGATGCAAGGCTGCTTCTACATCTGCAAGACCATAAATGTAATTCAGTACTTCAACAGATGTAAAAATAAGAACCACACGATTATATCGTTAGATGCAGAAAAAGCTTTGTATAAAATCCAGCATCACTTTTTGATAAAAACCCTTGAACATCTAAGCATAGAAGGGATATTCCTCAAAATAGTAAAAGCCATCTACAATAAATCCACAACCAACATATTGCTCAATGGACAGAAGTTGGAGGCATTCCCCCTAAAAATGGGAACAAGACAACGTTGCCCACTCTCACCCCTCCTGTTCAACATAGTGTTGGAAGCCCTAGCTAGAGCAATCAGGCAAGAGAAGGAAAGCAAATGTACCCAAATGAGAAAAGAAGAAGTTAAGCTATCCTTTTTTGCAGATGATATGATCTTATTCCATGCTCATGGATCAGAAGAATCAATATTGTTAAGATGTCCATCTTACTCAAGATGATCTACAAATTCAACGCAATACCCATCAAAGTACCAACGTCATTCCTCTCAGACCTGGAAACAGCAATACAGGAATTCATATGGTAACAAAAAAGAGCATGATGGCCAAAATAATCCTCAGCAAAAGAAGCACAGTGGCAGGTATCACATTTGCAGACTTTAAACTATTTTACAAGGCTACAGTAATCAAAACAGATGGGTATTGGTACAAGAATAGGCATATGGACCAATGGAACAAGATAGAGATTCAAGAAGCAAAATCTCAATCTCTCAATCAATTCATCTTTGACAAAGCCGCCAACCTCAACTGCTGGGGAGAGACCTTATGTAGCAAATGGTGCTGGGAAAACTGGCTGGCTTCAGTATCTAATTTTTAATTTCATTTTTTTCTGCTTCCTTTGAGTTTAGTTTGTTCTTTTACTAGTTTCTTAAGATGAAATATCAGGCTATGGAGTTGAGCCCTTTCTCTTTTGTAATATAGTGGTTAAAGCTACACATTTCCCTCAAAACACTGCTTAATTGACGTTCCATTCCATTGTGTATACCACTTTATTTTTTGTCCAGTACAGGTTTTTTTTTAGTCCAGTACAGGTTTTTTTTTTTTTATTATAAAGATGTGGGGCACAATTCAGGGTTAGGTATACAAACATTGATTATGCAGATATCCTTGTTGATGAGGTATGCCTCTCCCTCCCCTATTAGTTTCCCTCAACTGCCAATCTCACACTCCCTCCCCTGACAGTTTCCCACTACTGCCGATTGCTTTCTTATAGCATTTTAATGGTTCAAGGTTCGCTTATGAGTGAGAACATATGGTATTCTGTTCTTTGTTTCTGTGATAGATCACTGAGTTTGATCGACTCCATCCAAGTTGCTGTGGAGTCCATATGTTTGTCCTTCTTTATGGTTGCATAATGTTCAATTGTGTATATGTAACACATTTTTTAAATTCAGTCCAGCTTTGATGGGCAACATGGTGGGTTCCATGTTTTTGCTATTGTGAATAGAGCTGCAACAAACATACGTGTGCAGGTATCATTTTTGTAGAATGATTTGAGTTCCTCCGGCTATATTCCCAATAGGGGAATTGTTGCGTCATATGGAAGGTCAATTTCTAGTTCTTTCAGATACCACCACACTGTCTTCCAAAGAGGTTGCACTAGTTTGTATTCTCACCAGCAGTGTAGAAGCATTCCTTTTTCTCTGCATCCTTGCCAGCATCTGTTGTTTATTTTTTTATTAATGATGGCCATTCTTACAGGGGTTAGGTGGTATCTCGATGTGGCTTTGATTTGCATTTCTCTGATGAAGAGTGAAGCTGAGCACTTTTTCATGTGTCTGTTGGCTGCCCATATATCTTTTTTTGAGAAGTGTCTATTCATTCAAAAGTGTCTTTTGCCCACTTTTTAATGGGGCTGTGTTTTTTTTTTCCTTTTGGCGCACTTGAGTTCCTTGTAAATCCTAGATGTTAGGCCTTTGTCAGATATACAGTTGGCAAATTTTTTTCCCATTCTGTGGGCTGTCTCCCTGCTCTCTTGATGGTTTCTTTAGCTTTGCAGAAGCTCATTAGTTTGATGAGGTCCCACTTGTCTAAGGTATGGGCAATTAGTGTTCTGAATAGAAATTGGTTGCCAGTTCCAATTTCCATAAGGGTGTCTCCTGCATTTTCTAAGATTCCTATAATTTGAGGTTTTACATTTAGGTCTTTGATCCATTTAGAGTTAATTTTTGTGTATGGAGACAGGTAGGGGTCCTGTTTCAGTCTTCTGCATGTGATCAGCTAGTTTTCCCAGCACCATTTACTGAATAGGTTCTCCTCTCCCCAGTGGTTGTTGTTGGAGGCTTTGTCAAAGATGAGTTGGTTGAGAAAAAATTGAGGCTTGCTTCCAGAATTTCTATCCTGTTCCTTTGGTCTATGTTCCTGTTCTTGTACCAATACCAGGCTGTTTTGATGATTGTAGCCTTACAGTAAAGTTTGAAGTCTGAAAGTGTGATACCTCTTGCTTTGTTTCTTTTGTTAAGGATTGTTTTGGCTATTTGTGGTCGTTTATGTTTTCATATGAATTTCTGTATTGTCATGTCCAGGTCTGAGAAGAATGATGTTGGTAACTTAATGGGTATTCTGTTGAATCTGTACATTGCCTTTGGTAGGATGGACATTTTTAAAATGTTGATTCTTCCTATCCAAGAGAATGGAATATTTTTCCATATGTTTGTGTCTTCTTGGATTTCTTTGAGCAGCGTTTTGTAGTTCTCATTGTAAAGGTCTTTCACTTCTCTGGTTAGGAAGATACCAAGGTATTTAATTTTGTGTGTGTGTGTGGCTGTTGTGAATGGGATTGTGCTTTTTATTTGGGTCTCTGCCTGCTTGTTGTTGGTGTATAGGAATGCAACTGTCTTTTGCACTTGTATTTTGTACCCTGAGACTTCGCAAAGTCCTTTGTCAGTGCAAGCCGGTTTTTGACAGATTCTCTTGGATTTTCAAGGTATAGGATCATATCATCAGCAAAGAGGGATAACTTGAATTTCTCTTTTCCTATTTTGATACCCTGGATTTCCTTCTCCTGTCTAGTGCCCGAGCTTAGACTTCCAACACAATATTGAACAAGAGGGGTGAGAGTGGGAAGCCTTGTCTTATTCCAATTATTAGGAAAAGTGTTTCTAGTTTCTGTCCATTTAGCAATATGTTCCTTGTGGGCTTATTGTAGGTGGCACTTATTATTTTGAGGTGTGTTCCTTCTATTCCTAGGTGTTTGAAGTTTTTTTTTTTTTATGAAGAAGGGATGCTGGGTTTTATTAAAAAGCTTTTCCTGCATCTAATGATATAATCATGTGGTTCTTATATTTACATCTGTTGATGTATTTAATGACATTTATGGTCTTGCAAATTTTGAACCAGCCCTGCATCCTGGGGATGAAGCCTACTTGGTGGATGATTTTTGAGATGTGTTTTTGTTTTTGTTTGACATTCAGGTACATGAGGTTTTTTTTTTAATTTAAATTTTTTATTTTAACATTGTGGGGTACAGTTAAGGATTAGGTTTACAAATATGCATTGTTCAGGCACCCTTGTTGATAAGGGGTGTCTCCCCATCCCAAGACAGATATTCACTACCGTTAGTCCCACCTTCCTTCCCCTCCCTACTCCCCCCATAGTTTCCCACCGCTGTCAGTCCTTTTCTTATAGTATTATGATAGATGTTCAAGGTCCACTATATG
>NW_007232160.1:6492-9240 GCF_000164805.1 Carlito syrichta | reverse complement strand
TGGAAACAAATGAAAATGAAGAAATATCTTACCAAAATCTCTGGGACACCTTGAAAGCTGTAGTAAGAGGGGAATTTATATCCCTACAAACACACATAAAAAAATGGAAGGAATAGAAATTCACACCCCAACAAGCCACCTAATGAAACTGGAAAAGCAAGACCACAAAAACCCTAATTTCAGCAGAAGAATCCAGATCACCAAAATAAAAGCCCAAATCCAGGACATAGAAGACAAAAAGATAATACAAAAAAATCAATGAAACAAAAAACTGATTCTTTGAAAGGATAAACAAGATCAATGGTCCCCTAGCTAGACTGACCAAGAAAAAACAAGAAAAACATCAAATTAGCACAATCAGAAACACATAAGATGAAGTCACATCTGACCCTGAAGAAATACAAAAGATCATTAGAGACTACTACGATACTTGTATGGAAACAAATTTGAAAACCTTAAGGAAATGGAGGACTTTCTGACATCACAAAACACACCTAGATTGGAACAAGAAGAAATTGAGACCCTAAATCGACGAATAACAATCAAGGAAATCGACTATGAAATAAGAAAACTTCCTGCAAAAAAAAAAAAAAAAAAGCCCTGGTCCAGATGGCTTTCCAGCAGAATTCTATAAGGCATTTAAGGAGGATTTGATACCAATCCTACTTTAGGTATTCCTGGTGAATGAAAAAGATGGAACTCTCCCAAAATCATTTTACGAAGCCAACATCACATTGATACCCAAGCCAGTTAAAGATCCAACAAAGAAAGAGAACTACAGGCCAATATCTTTGATGAACATAGATGCTAAAATTCTCAACAAGATCCTAGCAAACCGAATTCAGCAATACATCTCAAAACTCATCCATCATGACCAAGTAGGCTTCATTCCTGGGATGCAAGGCTGGTTCAACATTCATAAAACCATGAATGTAATTAAATACATCAACAGATGTGAAAACAAAAAACACGTGATTATATCATTAGATGCAGAAAAAGCTTTTGATAAATTCCAGCACCCCTTCTTGATAAAAACCTTTGAACATCTAGGCATATGAGGAATATACCTAAAAATAGTAAAAGCCATCTACAAGAAACCCACAGCCAGCATACACCTAAATTGACAAAAATTGGAACCATTTCCACTGAAAACTGGAACAAGACAAGGATGCCCACTCTCACCCCTCCTGTTCAGCATAGTATTGGATGTCCTGGCTCGAGTAATCAGAGAACAGGAGGCAATCAGGGATATCCAAATAGGAAAAGAGGAAGTCAAGTTATCTCTCTTTGCAGGTGATATGATTGTGTACCTTGAAAACCCAAGAGAATCTGTCAAAAACCTCCTTACACTGATAAAGGCCTTTGGCAAAGTCTCAGAATACAAAATAAATGTAAAAAAGACAATTGCATTTCTCTACACCAATAATAAACAAACAGAAACCCAAATAACAAACACAATTCCATTCACAATAGCCACACAAAAAAGAAATACCTTGGCATCTTCCTAGCCAGAAACGTGAAAGATCTTTACAATGAAAATTATAAAACACTGCTCAAAGAAATCAAAGATGACACAAACAAGTGGAAAAATATCCCATGCTCATGGATTGGAAGAATCAACATTTGGAAGATGTCCATCTTACCTAAGGAAATCTACAAATTCAAGGCAATACCCATCAAATTACCAGCAACATTCTTCTCAGACCTAGAAAAGACAACACAGGAATTCATATGGAAACACAAACATCCAAGAATAGCCAGAACAATCCTCAGCAAAAAAAAAAAGCAGGTGGCATCACATTACCAGACTTCCAACTTTACTATAAAGCTGCAATCATCAAAACAGCTTGGTATTGGTATAGGAACAGGCATATAGATCAATGGAATAGAATTGACATTCCAGAAGCAAAACTGCAATTTCTCAACCAACTCATCTTCGACAAGGCCTCCACCACCTACCACTGAGGAGAGGAGAACCTATTCTGTAAATGGTGGTGGGAAAACTGGCTGACCACATGCAGAAGATTGAAACAGGACCCCTATCTATTCCATGCACAAAGGTTAACTCCAAATGGATCAGAGACCTAAATGTAAAACCTCAACCCATAAGAACCTTAGAAAAGGAAGGAAATACCCTCATGGAAATCAGAACTGGCATCCAATTCCTGAACAAGTTCGCAACCCACAGGTCATAAGAGAGAAGATAGACAAGTGGGACCTTATTAAACTGACAAGCATCTGCAAGACCAAATAATCCATCAAGACAGCAGGGAGACAGCCTACAGACTGGGAAAAAATATTTGCCAACACCAGGTCTGACAAAGGCTTAACATCCTGGATCTACAAGGAACTAAAAAGTGCTGAAAAGAAAAAAACAACCCCATTATAAAATGGGGAAAAGATATGAACAGACACTTCACAAAAGAGGACATCCAAGCAGTCAACAAACACATGAAGAAATGTTCAACCTCACTAATCATCAGGGAGTTGCAAATCAAAACCACACTGAGATACCACCTAACTCCAGTCAGAATTGCTATTATCAACAACTCAAAAAATAACAGCTGCCAGAGAGGGTTGTGGCTAAAAGGGAACACTTCTACACTGCTGGTGGGAGTGTAGACTAGTGCAACCTCTTTGGAAAGCAGTGTGGCGACTCGTAAAATCTCTAAATATCAACCTCTCATATAACCCCACAATCCTCCTACTGGGAATATACCCTGAAGAACTCAAATCACTCTATAAAAA
>NW_007232160.1:0-6472 GCF_000164805.1 Carlito syrichta | reverse complement strand
TTCGCAGCAACCTGGATGGAACTAGAGTCTATAATACTGAGTGACCTCTCACAGAAGCAAAGATCCAAGTATCACATGTTCTCACTCATATAATGGACTTTGAACATTCAATGTAATACTATAAGACAATGACTTACGGTACTGGGAATCTATGGGGGGGAGGGGATGGGATTAACAGTCGCAAATATCTGTCTGGGGATGGGGAAACATCTCTTATCAACAGGGTGCCTGAATGAAACATAATTGTACACCTAACCCTTAACTGTACCCCATAAAACCATAATAAAAAATATTGATAAGAAAAAAAAATATTGCTGCTTACTTATTGAAAATTAACTTTGTCACCCAAGAGTTCTGATCAGTTATACCAGAAGATTCATGTTGTTGTCATGTCTACTAACACAACAACCATTCTTCAGCTCACTGATCAAGGAATAATCTTGACTTTCAATTATTATTAAGTATACATTTCATAAATATAATTCTTGTAGATAGTGATTTCTCTAATGAATCTAGGCAAAGTAAGTTGAAAACCTTCTGAAAAAGATTCCCTATTCTAAATGCCATGAACAACATTTGTGATTCACGAGAAGAGGTCAAAATATCAACATTAACAGTAGTTTGTAAGTAGTTGACTCCAATAGTCATGAATGACTTTGAAGGATTAAAAAATTCAGTGGTGTAAGTAACTGTAGATGTGGTGGAAATAGAAAAAAAAAAACTAGAACTCAAAGTTTAGCCTGAATATATGACTAAATTGCTGCAACATTATGACATAACTTTAATGGATGAGGAGTTGTTTTTTATTGATGATGATTTTTTGAGACGGAATGTACTCCAGGTGAAGATATTGTGAAGATTTTTGAAATGAGAACAAGCAATTTAATATATTACTTACATTTAGTTGATAAGTACGGTTTGAGAAGATTTACTCCATTTTTGAAAAAAAAAGTTCTACTGTAGGTAAAATGCTGTACAACAGCATTGCAATTTACATATAAAAGGAGAAGTAAAAGTGCCAAAGTTCATTGTTGTGTTATTGTTAGAAATTTCTGTAGCCACCTGAGCAACCAGCAGCCACCACTCTGATTAGTTAGTAGCCATCAAAATCAAGGCAAGATCCCCCACCATCAAAAACAATACAACTCACTGAAGGCTCAGATGATTATTAGCATTTTATAGCAATTTTAAAAATTAAGACATGTACATTACTCGTTTTTGATATAATACTATTTCTCACTTAATAGACTGCAGTATTATGTAAACATAACTTTATGTACACTAGGAAATCCCCAAAATTGTGTGACTCACTTTATTGCAATATTCACTTTTTTGTGGTTTTCTGGAATACAGCCAGCATTATGTCTGAGATATTTCTGTACCTTCAGCTGCTAGTTCATTATTACAGAAGTATTTCCATATATTTATTTTTAAAATTCATCTATAAAATATATATATTTGTATATAAATATAAAAGGATTCTACTATTTACAAAGGCTTATTTTTAGAAAATTGTCTATAAACTGGAGTATAAAACTCTAACATCCATGGTGAGGAAAGAACAATATTTGAGAAACTAAGTAACATCATCAGAATTAGAATTGCTCATGATGATCTTCAAATCATTCCTCAGGTATCCATAGCACCTGGGGAGAAAAAGTTTGATTTCTTTTCTGAATCATTTATAAAACAAATCTCTTGATGATGGTTAGTCTGTAAGGATATGTAATGGGGCATAAACATTTTTGTGCTTTAGATGTGCTTTCTAGAATTCAATGCAGATTTAAAAAATCCAAACCAATGTGTCTAATATTGTGAATAGGTGTAAATGTCATCACTTCCCCTTGAAAGTCAGCATTCAGGTTTCACACAGTTAATATCCCCAAGGTAAACTATTGTTAGATGATAGTGAAAAGTGGTAATGATCTAAATCAGTGTTCACCACTCAGTTTTTCTCTCTGTTACACTTCTCTATTCCAGGTAGTTTGCTTTACTTGAGTCTCAGACTGAGATTTTTATGGTTTGTAATCATCAAGAAGATTTTTAGAAAGCAACACTTAAGCTCATTTCAGGCCAACAAAAACAATCCCTGGTGGCAGGCCTAAAGTACTAGTGTTATTTGGGTTTTGTTTGTTTTAATGCTCTGCAGATGATACTAGCAGCTTAGGTTGCTGCTTATTT
Source organism: Carlito syrichta (assembly GCF_000164805.1). Classification (NCBI taxonomy): domain Eukaryota; kingdom Metazoa; phylum Chordata; class Mammalia; order Primates; family Tarsiidae; genus Carlito; species Carlito syrichta. Next base: position 4,291 of record NW_007232160.1, on the reverse strand, counting down.
CTCAGAAACTTCACTTTCTAATAGAGTTAACTAGTAGTCACACGTGAACACTGAGCACTTGAAACTTGCAGAGTTTGAATTGAGAAGTTCTATAAATGCAAAAGTACATCAGATTTTGAAGGTTAATGTGAAACACGTATGTAAAATATCTCCTTAGTACTTTTAATTTTGATCACAATTTGAAATAATAATTTGTATAAATTCGATTACATAAAAATTATCACATTTATTTTTATTTCATGTAGCTACTAGAAATTATATATGTGACTCACACTAATGGCTTGTCTAATATTTCTATTCAGTGTTAGTCTAGAAGAAGCATACACTCTTCCAATTTGTTAGCACATTTCTTCTCTTCTGTATCTACAATCAAGTAATTTTTGAGCTCTGAAAATTATTCACTTCATTGTTTATTTATTTGTCCATCCATTAGAGTTTCATTGCATAACTGAGCACAATATACACTGATCCTAAAAAGAAATTATTAAAGGAGAAATCCTTCTTCTAAAAACAATAACCTAAGAAACATATTTATAAGTACTAGTGGAAGAAAGAAAAATATAAACTTTATTTTCGACAATGTCCATAGTTTCATATATTCCAGAGGAATATGACAATCTGTGCTTATTCATACAGTAGCTACATTTGTTTTTCCATTATCCTCTTTACCTGTCTTTTGATTTCTTCTCTATTTTTAATTTTATTCATTTTTGTAGAGAAGTGGGGGGATAGAAACCTTTTTTTTCTTTTTCGTCAAACACATGCCATTTTTGACGGTGCTTGGGTTGCAGCAGCTCAGGGCTGGACGTCTGTGGAAGGCAATCTTGTGCCGCTGCACACTGTTGGCGATATGCTCAGTAATCGGTGAAGAGGCCGTCGGGGCTGTGTAGGTAGACACAATGGAATGGTCCACGATGTGGTCCTGGTCCTCGTCCTTGGGGATGGCCTGGTAGTACACGCGGCAGCTGAGGCTGGCCTGGGTGACCTGCTCAGGGGATCCTCTCAGGCCCAGCACCTGGGAGTGGAAGTTCTGGATGGATTGGGCCATGGCTGTGACGTCATCATGCTCAGGGTCCATAGTGACAAAGACGGGCTGCGCGGGGAGCAGGCTGGGCTCGGCGTCTAGCTACTGCACCAGCTTCTCCAGCTTGTCCGGGTAGATGGGGCAGTGGGTGAAGCCGAAGTACATCAGCACCCACTGGCCCTGGAAGTTGGCCTTGCAGCAAGCCTGGCCATGGTGGCCCAGCAGGCTGAAGTTGCCCTGGCCCGCTGCTGCCTGGTGCATGGCCTCAATTCCCCTTTGCCGCCACCACTGCTCCTTCTCAGTCCTCATGACCAGCCAGGCTCCGCCCAGCCCTGTCCCAAGCAGGGCTGTGATGAGCAGCCTGTTTGGAAGCCCGGCCCTGGGGCTGGCCCTGCCCAATTGTCTCCGCAGGGCCCTACTCTGACAAGAGCCAGGACCTCAATTGCAAGGTCTTTCCTCCCAGGGCCCTAGGGAGGACCGAGGGCTTGAACCGAGAAAGCCTTTGCCAAGCCTTGGCCCCACGAGAAAGCCGCAACATGGACTTGATGCTCCTTGGGGCCTCCACCTGAGACCATGCGGCTCTGGGCTTGGGGTCGACCACCTCCAGACCGGCGTCTTCGTGGACAGAGTGGTCTCGGCACTCCCACGAAGAGGTGCAGGAGACGCGAGTACGCCAGGCCCTGGTCCAGCTGCTCTGGGCTGCAGCTCCACCGAGATGCCCCGGGGACACCAGACGCGGCCCTCACCCTGAGGACACGCACCTACTTGTGGAGTCCCGCGCGGCCGAAGCGGGGCTTCTCCTTCCAGCCACCGCCTGGCCTGGCATCTGAGCCTCACAGCAGACCGTGTGCAGTGGCCCCTGCCTGGAGGCAGCGCCGCCCGGCCCTACCCCAACCTTTAAAACTGTATTTTATCTGGTGATCTGGAAAAATTGTGTTGTCCTTTCTCTTTCGGAAACAAATCTCCCCTCAGTCAGTTCACTATGACTTTATGAGAAAATCCAAAGGAAAACATTAGAAGTTCTTTAATTCTTTTTCATTTTCTTTCTACACTCTTTTTTTTAGGGGAGACTATGATGCTTTATTCATCCATGCGACCCCTGGCTGTTGTTATTTGTATTGTTCATTACTTTTAATTTTTCTTTTACAGAAGTAATTATTTTCCTATCCAATGCACAAAATTTTGGAGGGTTTTATTCATATTCCTACTCTGAACCAAAATATGCACATTTTGGGAATATGTGTGTATACATATATACAAATATTGACAAATACATACAAGTAAATACATTAATATATATACACCCTTATACGTAGGCACACACAAACATATAGATATGTAGATATGCAGATGCTTATAAGGAGAGAAAGGCAGAGATTAAATTTATTTTAAGGATTACATATATAAATGTATATTAAATATTTCTATTTTAAAGAATTAACTCAGGATGTTGGGAGCTGCAGTTCTGAAATATATATGGTTATCTGTTAGGTTGGAAACAGACAAGATATCTAAGATATGGTCTTAAAGCAGAATGATTTATTTTTAAAGAAATCTCAGTTTTTGCTCTTGAGACCTCCCATTGATTGGATGAGGAGCACACACTATTTGACAGAATTTCCAACCTAACAGACAACCCTATGGACATCAGAATTGCATCACTCCAAATCATGAGTTAATTCCTTAAAACGACTATTCTTTTGCATTTGCATTGCTTTGCATACATTTATATATGTATATATCCTTAAAATATATTTCTTTAAATCTCTCCTCTCTCTCTCCCTTCTCCCTCCCCTCTCTCCTCCCCCTCATAAATTACATACACTAGCTGGGACACTCTTCCCAGTGAATTCCTAACAGAGGAGGCCTATACTACAAGAGGCCCACCCTCCAAACTATAATTCCTGTATTTTTTGTGTTCTCCTACGTGTGTGTGCATGTGTGTATATTTCTATGTATGAATATATGCATGTGTCTACGTATGTATGAATATATGTTTGTATATATATTCCCAAAATGTGCATACTGAGAGTAATCTTCATACTTAGGGAGTGAACTGATTGTAAATGTTAATAATATCTGTCGGAGACCCGCTCCGACCGAGGGTGGGTTAGGACCCACACCGGAGAATCTGGACGGCAAGAAGAGACCACTCAGAGGCAGTTCTTCTGGGAACAGTCTGATCAGGACTGAAGCCAAATTTTATTCGGACTCCTTCCAACTTATATACCATTTTCTATACCCTCCAGCAGTGTGATAATCACTTGCTGGGGGCATACAAGTTTCATGCATATCGCGCTTTACAAACTATGCATCACAAGACCATCAGGAGATCTGCAAGTTCCAAGCAAACAATTCGAATTCCATAATGCCTGTCATGCTTACATTAAGGTCACAGGTGCACAATTTCAATACAAATCGTTCAAAGTGTTTTCCATAATTTCAATAAATCATTCATATTATACTCTTTGTTCTAAACCCTGATTAATACAAAAACTTTCTAAGTTAACTCTAGGTTCAATCCAAGTTCACTGACTCCTAATATTTTTAACGATTAATATTATCAACTTAACACTATATTATAATCTATAAGTTTACTTAAATGACTTAACTGTTAGTTATACTATTAACTTATTATGATTTAACGTAATGCCTTATAACTCAGTTAAAACTTATTCTTAAACTACCAAACTTTACTATAATTCATATGAGTTTCATATGTCTAAACTTTAATTTTTATATGATTTAATGATTGACCTTTAATACTATGCTATATCCTATTAAGCTAATACCGCATCATTAATTCTTTTATAAATCTTATAGTAAATATTATATTTGAATAATGTAGCAAAAGGAAACAAAACAGCAAGCATAAATTTACACAACTGTGAGTGTATATGAATATATTTTATCCTAACAAGTCTACTCTAAAAATCAAATAGTAGCTGTCACACTCTTGAACAAGGAAATGCATGGCCGCCATGACGGTGGCCATGGGCTGAAGCAGACAGAGTTTCGGTAATTAACGAAACAAAAGAAAACGTTCTGCCTGGCTAGGGGCAGGGTGATAAAACTATTATGGTAATTTAGTTTCTAATCTTAGCCCTAGGGGAAACAGCTTTTGGGAACAAGAGCTGACTAACCAGTCTACCAGGAAATAGAAGTTAAAAAATATCTAGAAAGAAGTAAAACTTAGAAAGACAGAGAAAAATAATTCTGCTGTTCACTTTCCATCAGGCATATTGATATTTACTTATAAGTTTACTG
>NW_007232159.1:0-5077 GCF_000164805.1 Carlito syrichta | reverse complement strand
GAAACTTTGTTGAGCTCAGGAAGGAAAAAAACTGAAAGGTGGATCACAGGGAGGAGAGTTTGATGGCCCTTTTTTTTTCCAAGTTGATGGGCGGGGTGTCAGACAGGCCTGTGAGCGTCCTCTGGAGCCACAGCGCCATCGTGAGGACAAAAGTTTCATGGATGAGTCGGAAAGATCTTTGCAATGCCCTAGCCATTGAGGAAGCAAGAATTGAAGGGAACTGGCAGAAGCCAGAGCAAGATGCAGAAATTTGGGAAATTTCTGAGGAATGAGGGACCGAGGCTGAGTCAGCAGCATCCAAGGGGTCTCTGCACAGGCACGAGGGGGACAGGGTTTCAGTTTCCTCAGAGTTTGAGTAGTTCTACAGCATGCTATTTGCAGTGAAGAGCAGGCCTTGAGGCATTTATCATAGAAAGAGGGTACTAGGAGTTGTAGGCATTTTGTATTTTTATGTGTGAATTCTCACTCTTGTCGCCCAGGCTAGAGTGCAGTGAGGTGCTCATGGGCATCGCAGACTCCAACTGGTGGACTCAGGCTATGCCCCCGACTCAGCCTTCCTTGTAGCTGGAAGGAATGTTAGATGCACGCCAACATGTCGGGCTCACAGGTTAACTGACAAATCATTCCAATTTGTGCCTGAAAATGATAAGACCCACGACTAGTTATCCCCTGAAGAACTGGCCATATACATGACCTGGCTCTATCCTCTTCCTGATGCCTTTACTCCTGGATTGGCCTCCTTCTCTCCCAGCTAGGTTCTAGTAGTCTGAATTCAGTTTTCCATCTAAGACTGAAAAGTCTTTTGGCTAAAGCCAAGTAGCTCATAAGCGGATTCTAAAGAATCAGAAAACAGTCTTCTTTATCCTCCTACAGCATACTCATAACTGGGACCTGTGGTTGGTCATGTTTTTCTTCCACAGCCACTGAATGCTAGAGTCCAGCATCTTAACTTTAGAAGCAAAGGCATAATGGGCAATCTACTCTTTGTTTCTGTCCCTGTCCTCTCTTCTACACCCCTGAATGGCTGCAGACTTGATTTTATAAGAATATACCTTGTCATGTGTTCCCTTTTCTTCAATTCACTACAATCTTTTCTCTTTTTAACCAAAATTGAGCTGGGTACTATGTGGAAACACAGTTCCACTGAATGGTTCAGTTCCTCTGAATAACAACATGAGGAAGCTTTCCACAGGAGCAAGGAGGTTTTGCTAAGGCTACTAAACGTTACAGAGGAAGTTTGGAGATGTGCTCCTGGTGAATGAAATCACCATTCTAAAGAATCAGCAAACAGTCTTAAACATATTTGGATTTTCCCTCTGATTTCCATCCAGTGGCGTCATTAGACTTTACACTCTGTGTCTTGCGATCATAGGATTACCTAAGCCAGTTTCATAATTGTAACCTCTTTAGGTAATCAGCGGGCACAGACTTTCCCTTGAAGAGTGAAGATTCATCATTCACTCAATCTTTGACTCAGCAAATAGTTTTGTGTAAAATAAAACAGAAGATCCTAAGCAGAAGAATGGTCAGTGCACTGCCCGTCAGCCTGGAACTGATGCGGACCCCAACTCAAAAAACAGAATGAAACAACACAAAGCAGAAAACAAGATAAAGAAAAGAGATAGGGAGAAAAATAGAGCCTAGGGCCTTGATGGCCTCATAGCTGAATTTTTCCAAGCAGTTGAAAAGCAAATGTAAGTTTAATTTCAACTCTGCACAAAAATCGAAGAGGCAGAAATAATTCCCAACTGACTATATGAGCCCAGAACTACTCTGATAGCAAAACAAGACAAACACACGTAAAGAAAAAACAAAGAAAACCACAGACAAATATCACTGATGAACACAGGCATGACAAAGTCTTAGCAAAAACCAACTTAAATTGAACACTGCATTTTTGCCTATTGTTAGAAACAGCAATTGAATTGATTTTGTCTTTTCCTATATTCATTAGTAAAGGGGTATAGGTTTCTTAATTATGTTCTCTAATTTTGCTGTCATATAACCTTTAGTTTTTAATGGAGGAAGCCTACTAAGATCATAATAAACTTGTTCTTTTTATTCTTACTATCTCGCTAAAGAAACTAAATTTCTGGCATTTAGGTGAAGGTAAATATTAAGTTACTTATCAGGGCATTATATTTTAACCTCATTTTGCATAGTTTTATGTATTTCCAAAAAAGTAGCTTGTTTTACTTCTTTTATTGCAGTACATGAGGTCATATCATGGTAAGCATAATTTGGTTTTGATAAAAATTTGGTTTTCTACATGCAACCATGTTAATGTACATTATTCATTTGTCGTCATTTTCTGATGACCCTCAAATATGTTTTTCAAACTTGTGAATGAACATTTGTATTGTTTTGAGACCGTAGCTAAGAAACTATGATGACATAACTGTTATAGTCCATGTCTTTTTATTACATAAGGGAATGATTTCTCTCAAATGTATTCCTAAGATTGCAGTTTCTATACTGTAGGCTGTTAGCACATGTACAGCTAACCCCAAAGTGTTTCACAATTTTAAAGCCTAACTCACACTTCTAACAGTATAAACATACGCAATGCCTCTTTCTTCATGATTTTTCCAACATTATTCATTTTTCATTTTTCAAGGTTTTTTTTCTTTATTTTGGGGTTTGATTGTTAGAGTCAGAGTCTAACTCTGTCGCACAGAGTAGACGGTCACAGACACTGCAGCCTCCAACTCCTGGGCTCGGGCGATTCTTCCAGCCCAGCCTTCCAAATGTCTGGAACTTTGTTGAGCTCAGGAAGAAAAAAACTGAAAGTGGATCACAGGGAGGAGAGTTTGTTTGCCCTTTTTTTTCCAAGTTGATGGGCGTGTTTCAGACAGGCCTGTGAGCATCCTCTTGAGACACAGTGCCATCCTGAGGACATGGTTTCATGGATGAGTCGGAAAGATCTTTGCAATTCCCTAGCCATTGAGGAAGCAAGGATTGAACCGAACTGGCAGAAGCCAGAGCAAGATGCAGAAATTTGGGGAATTTGTGAGGAATGAGGGACCGAGACTGAGTCAGCAGCTTCCAAGAGGTCTCAGCACAGGCAGGAGGGGGACAGGGTTTCAGTTTCCTCAGAATTTGAGTAGTTCTAGAGCATGCCATTTGCAGTTAAGAGCATGTCTTGAGGCATTTATCATAGAAAGAGGGTACTAGGAGTTGTAGGCATCTTGTTTCTTTTTTTTGTGTAAATTCGCACTCTTGTCGCCCAGGCTAGAGTGCAGTGAGGAGCTCATGGGCATTGCAGACTCCAACTGGTGGACTCAGGCTATGCCCCCGACTCAGCCTTCCTTGTAGCTGGAAGGAATTTTAGATGCACGCTCTTCCTGATATCTTTACTCCTGGATTGGCCTCCTTCTCTCGCAGCTAGGTTCTAGTAGTCTGAATTCAGTTTTCCATCTAAGACTGAAAAATCTTTTGGCTAAAGCCAAGTAGCTCATAAGCTGATTCTAAAGAATCAGAAAACAGTCTTCTTTATCCTCCTACAGTATACTCATAACTGGAACCTGTGATTTGTCATGTTTTTCTTCCACAGCCACTGGATGCTAGAGTCCAGCATCTTAACTTTAGAAGCAAAGGCATAATGGGCAATCTACTCTTTGTTTCTGTCACTGTCCTCTCTTCTACTCCCCTGAATGGCTGCAGACTTGATTTTATAAGAATATACCTTGTCATGTGTTCCCTTTTCTTCAATTCACTACAATCTTTTCTCTTTTTAACCAAAATTGAGCTGGGTACTATGTGGAAACACAGTTCCACTGAATGGTTCAGTTCCTCTGAATAACAACATGAGGAAGCTTTCCACAGGAGCAAGGAGGTTTTGCTAAGGTTACTAAACGTTACAGAGGAAGTTTGGAGATGTGCTCCTGGTGCCAATCCGAAGAGAAAAGGCAAGGAATGAAATCACCATTAACAGCAAGGGAACCTGATGAAAGAGACGCTGAAATGGTAACCCTTAAGTCGATCCACATCCTCCTAGCCAAGTCATGGCTCACTGCATAGTACAGCGGGTATGTGACTTCTACCTTCGAGCCGCTCTCTTCCACACAGAAAGGCACATTTCATAAACTCCTTCAATGTACTGTTGTAGAGCACTAATCTGCTAAACTGTGTTTGTTCACTTTTGAATTCAGATTTCAATTGTTCACTTTTGAGTACATAATTTTACAAAAAGTGAAAAGTGTTTTAAAAACATGGGAGGAAGACGACAGGTCAGAAAGAAGAAGATGAAGCATATATCTATGATGTTTTGATTTTCCTTAACTTAGATTCCCCCCATCTCCACATTTGTACAGGGTAGATTGAAATAACTGCTGTTACCTGGCACAGAGTACAACAATTTTTGTGTATATTACTGCATGTTTTTTCACCTGAATATAATTTACACTTGGAAATTTGAATTTCATATTTTGGTCGTCGAAGAGTTTGGTTGTCCACCATTTAAGGCAATGAAACATTCATCATTAATAACTAGCAGGTTTCAGCAAAATGTTCTTAAGGCCATAGTTCCACTCCAGCAAATAACTGTTCAGATTTTTCTGTACCGTGGGCTCTGGCCTGAGTTGGAGTCTCACTCTGTGATCCGCACCCGAAGGCAGTGGCCTCTCCCGGCCATCGCAACCTCGACCTGCTGGGCTCCATTGATCCTTCCGCTTTAGCTTTCCGAGGAGCTGGCATGACAGGCATTAGCTACCATGCCCGGCTGATTTTTTGATTTATTGTAGGGATGAGGACTCCCCAAGTTGCCCAGGTGGGTCTCGAACCCGCGGGCTTAGGTTATTCACTCCCCGCAGCCTCCTGAATCGCAGGATTACAGGCTGAGCCATGGAACCTGGCTTTTTTCTGTTATTGTTTGGAGATGGAGTCTCACTCTCTCGCCCACACTGGAGTGCACTGTCCGCTCCCGGCCACCGCAACCTCGACTCGCTGGGCTCCGGCGATCCTTCAATTTCAGCCTTCTAAGTAGTTGTAAATACAGGCGCGTGCTACCACGCCCGGGTAATTTTTTGATGTATTGTAGAGATGATTCTTGCCCATTTCTCTTTTCTAATGTGATATT
>NW_007232158.1:72117-101110 GCF_000164805.1 Carlito syrichta | reverse complement strand
GAGGCTAAAACAGAAAGTGGCCCTTCAAACCCAAGCCCTGGTCGCTGCCCTGCGGCTGGTTCAACAGGGGCCTCAAAGTCCCCGTCCCAGGAAACAGTCCGAGACCCGAACACCTCCGGGAGCCTGCTTCAGGTGTGGCCAGGAAGGCCACGGGGCAAAGCAATGCCCCATCCCCAGGCCACCGACTCGACCTTGCCCGGTCTGCAGACAAAAGGGACATTGAAAGTTTGAGTGCCCCCTGGGGGAGAACCATCCCCCGGTAACAGAGTTTCATGGGGGGCTGGCTCCCCCAACAGGCCCCTTGCCAGAGCTCCTGAGCCTCCTGGACGACTGAAGCCACCTGGACTCGAACACCCCAATCAGCCTTGCCGAGCCCAGGGCCACCCTAAGGGTAGCGGGTAAGTCCATCTCCCTTTTGATGGACATGGGGGCTACCTATTCTGTTTTACTCTCCTTCCACGGGCCTTTGCATCCTTCTCAGGTTTCAGTTGTGGGTGTCTCAGGGGTGCCCTCCAAGCTGCTGGAGACAGGTCCAGTGTCCTGCCTTTTTGAAAGCCGTCCCTTCACCCATTCATTCTTAGTTATCCCATCCTGCCAAGCCCCTTTGCTAGGACGAAACCTTCTGTATAAGCTCGGGGCCTCTATCTGCCTTACCTCACACTGAGTTCCCCCTCGCCTGTGCTGTTTTCTCCCCGGAGCCTTTGTCTGATTTCCCCATTTCCCCCAAAAAAGTTAATCCAGTAGTCTGGGACACTTCCACTCCTGTGGTGGCCAATCACCACACCCCAGTCCTCATTTGCCTTAAGGATCCCTCTTGTTTCCCTTCCAGGCCTCAATTTCTTATATCACACGTCCATCACAAGGGCCTCCAGCCCACTGTTAACTGGCTGCTCCTCCAGGGTCTTCTGGTGTATTACAACTCCCCTTGTAATACTCCCATCCTCCCGGTGAAAAAGCCATCTGGTGCTTATTGACTGGTGCAGGATCTGCGGATAATCAACTCTGCCATAGTATCCCTTCATCCAGTGGTCCCTAACCCATATACTCTCCTATCTCAGATACCCCCCACTACCACTCATTTCACAGTCCTGGACCTTAAGGATGCCTTCTTCACCATCTCGCTACATCCAGACTCCCAGCCACTCTTTGCCTTTACTTGGGAGGATCCAGACACCCACAGGACCCAACAATTAACCTGGATGGTCCTGCCTCAGGGATTCTGTGATAGTCCCTACCTTTTCGGCCAGGTGTTGGCCGAGGACCTGTCCTCTTATGACTCTGGGTATAGCATTCTCCTCCAGTATGTAGATGACCTCATCCTGTGCAGCCTCTCAAGAGAAGTCTCTCTCTGAGACACAGTCTCCCTCCTTAACTTTCTAGCACAGCAGGGATACAGGGTCTCCCCTTCCAAAACTTAACTCTCTACCCCACAAGTCACCTACCTAGGGGAGGCCCTGACCCCCACCTCCAAGGCCCTCGCGGCAGACTGCACCACCTCCATCAGGGAACTCCTACTCCCCACCTCAAGTGCTGAAATCTTGTCGTTCCTTGGGCTGGTGGGCTTCTTTAGGCATTGGGTCCCCAATTTCTCTATACTTGCTAAACTGCTATATACTGCAGCTAAGGAAACTCCCACTGGCCCCCTCACTTCTCCCTCAGCTGTAGTCCACACCTCCAGGACTTTGCAAGACACGCTCCTAGCTTCCCCCCGGCTTATGCTTCCTGGCTCCCACAAGCCTTTTCTCCTGTTCACTGAGGAAAGAACTGGGACGGCGACCGGAGTTCTGGCCCAACCAGTGGGACCCTCTCACCGACTGGTCGCCTTCCGGGTGCTGACAGCGGTGGCTTGTTTAACCGAGAAGGCGCTAAAGCTTACCCTTCAACAGCCGATTATGGTCTACTCCCCCCACAGACTCCAGGACCTCTTGAGTCATAAGTCATTATCCTTATTAAGCCCTTCTAGGGTCCAGGAGTTCCACCTTTTATTCATAGAACACCCCCAAGTGTTTCTTCGCGCATCACCGCTTCTAAACCCAGCTACTCTCCTTCCCTCCGCTAGCTCCTCAGTTTTGCCTGAACATTCCTGTGTGGAGCTGGTAGAGGCCCTTAGCCCCCCTCGCATGGGACTCTCTGACCAACCTCTGTCTAACCCTGATCTCACATTCTTCATATACGGGAGCTCAACTAGGGGGCCGGACAGAGGCCGCAGGGCAGCCTATGCAGTGGTCTCTCCTCCCACCATGGTGGAAGCTGCCTTACTACCACGAGGGACTTCTTCCCAAAAGGTGGAGCTGGTGGCACTCATCTGAGCATTACAGCTGGCAAAGGGCTGCAGGGCCACTATATATACCGATTCTAAGTATGCTTTCCTTAATGCTCATAGTCATGCAGCGATCTGGAAAGAAAGGGGGTTCTTAACCAGCCAGGGAACTCCAGTGGTCAATGGTAAGGCCATTCAACATTTACTCCAGGCCCTACAGGAACCCAAGGAGGTTGCCATTGTCCACTGTCGAGGCCATCAGATAGGCACAGACCCTGTCATCCAAGAAAACGCCCTGGCTGATGCCACGGCCCGCCAACTTACCTCAACCCAGGATGCCACCCCTGTCCTGTTTCTTTCTCCCTTCCTAACTCCCAAGTAGTTGGAGGACAAACAACAGCGACTCCTCAGCCAGGGCACCATGGCTGGGCAACAGGGGTGAATGTACCTCAAAGACAGGATAATCCTTCCCCAGACACAGGCAAAGGAAATTGTGGCCACAATCCACCAGTCTTTACACATTGGTCCCGAGGCCATGCACAGGTTTCTTTCCCCGATTTTCTCACCTCAGCGTCTCCGAGAAACCATCAACCAGGTCCATATGGCCTGTCAAACCTGTGCATATGTTTCCTCTCAAGGAGCCCTCCAGCGCCGGACAGCGTCCCACCAACTGCGAGGGTGTCTCCCTGAACAGGACTGGCAGGTGGACTTCACTCATATGCCAACACACAAAAAGTACCGATACCTGCTAGTAATGGTAGATACCTTTTCAGGTTGGATCGAGGCCTTTCCCACGAGCTGGGAGACAGCCTTGGTGGTGGTTGAGACCTTAGTGGAGCACATCATCCCCCGCTTCGGCCTCCTGACATCCATCCAGTCAGGCAACAGCCCGGAATTCATTTCCAAAATCACTCAGCTGGTGGCCGAAGCCCTCAACATCATCTGGAAACTTCACATCCCCCACGGCCCTCAGTCCTTGGGTAAGGTGGAACGGGCAAACGGCCTCCTTAAGGACCAATTAACCAAACTTTTCCTGGAGGTAAAACTTTCCTGGCCCGCTCTGCTCTCTGTTCCCCTCACTAGGGTGCGTGCTGCTCTCGGGGGGACGGTCGGCCTTAGCCCGTTTGAATTGATGTATGGTAGGCCTTTTCTCATTAACACCGGCCTTCCTACAACTCCTCCGCCACTAGCCTCCTTGAAGGGTGTAGGAAGCGACCAGAGGGGTGGCTCCCAAAATGGCGGCTACACACCAGACAACAAAGGCCCTTGGTCCCGGCTTCTGCGAGCACAATTCCCCATGCCAGCGAATTTCAAACCTTCCCGCATACCAATTTCAGACTTGCAAGCCTCCAATCAGTAGCCAGCTTTGTTATGCGTCCAAAAGGACCTTAACACGGCATTGGCCCCACCCTACTCCCATGCAGCTCCTCCAATGGGAGCATAGCACGGCCCCTTCCGGCCCCTGTCAGGTTGATAAATACAGCCCTCTCCCCACAACTCTCTCTCGGTCTCTCTTTCTCTCTCTCTCTGTCACTCTGTCACTCTCTCCCTCTCTGCAGCTCTCTCCCTGCCTCTATCCCACTTCCTCTCTCTCTCTTAATCTCTCTTTCTCTCTCTCTTTTTCTTTTTTCCCGTTACAGATCCCCTCCATAACAGCCACTTTAATAAATCTCTTGGTCCTGGCCGGGTGTGGAGTCATTACTGGCGCCGAACTTCTTTTTCTGGAGTGAGAGTTGGTCTGTTTCAGCTACTCTATCAGAGCTACAAATTGATATTTAAAAAGATAGTGTTTTAGAGGCCGGGCTTGATGGCTCAGCCTGTAATCCCAGCACTTTGGGAGGCCAAGGCAAGAGGAATGCCTGAGCCCGGGGATTTGAGACCAGCCTGGGCAACTTGGTGATCACTCATCTGTGCAATAAATCACAAAAATTAGCCAGGCAAGGTGGCATGCGCCTGTAGTTCCAGCTACTTGGAAGACTGAGGCAGAAGGATCACCTAAGCCCAGCAAGTTGAAGCTGCAGTGGCCATGAGTGTGCCACTGCACCCCAGCCTGGGCGACAGAGTGAGACTCCAATGCAAAAAAAAGATAGTGTTTTTATGTAAAAATTAGAATTCCCAATATCTCTTGAAAATGAAAAAAAAATTTCTGGCAACACAGAGCCCACATTTTTGTGTGACAATAATGACTAGAGGCAAGTAGCCCTGTCCTTTTCATTTCTGATATAGGCTTTCCAGTTTCTTTTAATTATCTGAGTAATTAAGGGATCCTTGAGAGTAATAAATAAACAAATAAGGTCCACAATGAAGCTTTGAGTAATACTGAAACCTAATTGTGTTGTAGAAAAGGAGTCAAAAGCAGTGTGAGAATGCATAGTCAGAGAAGTAAAAGGAAAATGAGAAGCTTGTATCAAGGAAGCCAAGGGAAGACAATGTTTCAGGACAGAGGAGGAGATCCACTGTAATCAGTCCTGCTAAGGCTTCAAATCAGGCTTGTACCCAATGCTGTATTATATTGAGTGACATACATGCCATTGATGATCTCAGAAAAAACATTTTCAGTAGAACAATGGGAATTTATAGCTAAGTTGGGGTGGTTTAGGCGGTGAATCAGAGATGTGAAAATAAAGTAGTGAATGTAGTCAACTAGTTTAAAAGTTTTACTGTGACAGGAAAGCAAGAGAAAGGGCGGTGGCAGGAGAGAATATGTGGGGTTGAGCAATAAATATAAGAAAAGCGTGGCCCTTCTTTACTGCCTTCTTAGCATGTTAGCTGGCCTTTTTCCACTTTCTTGCGAGATGAAAGGCTACAAAGACATTTTCCTGAAGGCAAGGAAGAATAAAAGAGCTGGTCAGCATTTTCTTACCTCAGAAAAGAAGGAAACAAGGCTTACAGGGCTATCTGGAGGCTAATTTTGGTTGCTAGAGAAAAGAGTAAATTAAGGCAGAAAAAATTCTGACTTCCACCATCTGCCTGACCTGAGGAGTCACTGTATCATGTCACATGAAGTCATCTTCCTCCCTGCCTTTCGAAGAGGCCGTAGTCAGAATACAGCAGCACAGAGGCTGCCTTATTTTTCCTTTTCAAAAACAAGCAGAGGGCTGGGACATTTTCTCCCTAGGTTCAGGGATCTGTTAATTGGCTCCCCAGTAAAATTACAGAAGCAGTCTGCCTAATAATGATTATAAATGACAGAGACAATCAGGTTTACCTTGTGAGTCCCCAGGGGACTTGCAGCTAGTTTAGTCTGAACTTAGCATCAGCTGCTCAGGTTCCTTTCTTCTCAGTATGCTGTGGCTGGACTCATCCTGTAGTCTTTCAAACCCAATTAGTGTTAGGGCCTCTCTCCCTCCTGTCCCCAGCAGCCCTTCATCTTCTCACTGCCTCCCTTCCTTCTCACTTTTTAGTGCTCCCTATGCATGCAAATCAAGGAACTGAAGTGAGATTACATCTAGAGCTTGGGTTTTTGTGCTTCTTTGGCCAGAAAGAAATAACTCACGCTTTCAGCAATAGATTGTTTTTCCTCTAAGAAAATACACACCAACCTCACTGAACTCCAACCTCCCTTAACCCCTTTATGGTTTGAAGGTTCTCAGCTTGAGAATTTTATAATTAATTAGAGGTCCTTGGAATGTACTGTAGGTCTTAAATAGAAGTTAACATGCCAAACTGCAGAATGTGGGGGGGGGTAGTTTTCATTAAAACAAAAACCTCCAGATCTTTTTTCATTTTAAAGAAACCACTATATGTGTATAATGTATATGCATGTGTGTATGTGCGTGCATATGCATATGAGTAGGTGTACTATATGACACACATATTCATTGAAAGCACTGTTTCTCAAATTTTAATGCATGAACCACCTATAAATCTTGTTAAAAATCAGATTCCGACTCAATAGGCCTGGAATGGGGCCCACTTTCAGGTAATTAGATGTTGCTGGTTGAGGAGAACATTTTGAAAAGCAGATCATAAAAAGACTTTCACATATTGCCTCTAGCCTCTTCATCTTAACCTAGTTGCCCTACTCTTCAATTCTGTTAGAATGTTGCTCCAGCATTTCTTTAGGCTACTTGAGCAAAACAATCCATTTGATAGAGAACATTTTCACTATTCCTCAAAATAACAAATGGTTAGCTAGTCAGTAAAGCAGTCTTGATTTGTGTTATGGTTTCCTGTTGCAGCCAAGTATGTTGGGAAATGCGAAGGCTGATGCAAAATCCTTTTAGATTTACATCAGTTTACTCTGTTATTCTTTCTTTAAGTTACAAAATTGAGCAATTAGCTCATTAATTTTAAATCTTTCATTTATGTCTACATATGGATATAAAATTATAAATTTACTTCTTTCTACTAATTTCTAGGTATGTCACAATTGTTCAATTGTGATCCAAAATACATGACATAAAATATATGGTCTTGACCATTTTCAAGTGTACTTTAAAGTAGTATTAACTATATGCACATTGTTGTACAACAGATCTAGAAGGCATTTTCATTTTGCAAAACTGAAATTCTATGCCCTTTGAACAGCTCCCTCCCCTAGTCTTCTCTCTGCCTCCCCAGCCACTGGAAACCACCATTCTAGTCTCTGTTTATAAGAATTTGACAACTTTAGTTGCCTTATAAGTGATATCATGGAGTATTTGTCTTTTTGAGCCTGATTTATTTCACTTATCTTAATGTTTTCAAAGTTTATCCATGCCAAAGTACATGACAAGATTTCTTTTCATATTAGAACTGAATAATAAATTCTACTATTCTATGGCACTATAGGATGACTATATTAACAATAAACTTTCAAAAAGTTAGAAAAGAGGATCTTGAATGTTCCTAATGCAAATAAATGTTAAATTTGAGGTGGTGACTATGCTAATTACTCTGACTTGATCACCATACATTTTATGCACTGAGAAATTGCTATGTACCCCATAAATATGTGAAATTATTATGTGTTAAATGAATATAAAACAACAAGTCTTAGCAAGGATGTCGAGGAATTGGAACCTTTGTATACTGTTGGTGGGAATGGGAAATGGTGTAGCCACTATGTAAAATAATATGGTGTATCCTCAAAAATTTAAAAACAGAATTACCATATAATCCAGCAATCCCACCTCTGAATATTTATCCCAAAAAACTGAGCACAGTATCTCCAAAAGACATTTGTGCACTCATGTTCATTGCGGCATCATTAACAACAACCAAAAGGTAGAAGCTACTTAAATGTCCATCAATAGAAAAAAAAAATTGTGGCATATACAATTACTTTTAATGCTGTTTTATAGTTTTCTTTGTAGAACTCCTTCACCTCCTTGGTTAAATTTATTCCTGAATATATAATTGTTTTCATGCTATTGTAAATGAGATTGCTTTCTTGATATATTTTTTGGCTATTTTTTTGTTTCTGTATGAGAATACTGCCAATTTTGTATGCTGATTTTGTATCTTGCAACTTTGCTAAACTTGCTTATTAGTTCTAAACCTTTTGGTGGGATATTTAGGTTTTTCTTTATTATAAGATTATATATCCTCATCAACAAGGGTACCTGCATAATCAATATTTGTATACCTAACCCTGAATTGTATCCCACATCTTTAAAATAAAATAAAATTTAAATTTAAAAAAAAACGCTGATATCATCTACAAACAGGAACAATTTGACTTACTCTTTTCTAATTTGGATGCCCTTTCTTACGTTTGCCCAATTGCTCTAACTAGGATTTCCATTACCATGTTGAATAAGAATAATAAGTGAACATCCTTTTCTTTTTCCAGTTCACAGAGGAAAAGTTTTCAACTTTTCCACATTCAGTATAATGGTAGCCATGGGTTTGTCAAATATGGACTTAATTTGCTGAGGTATGTTTTGATATCTAATTTATTGAAGTTTTTTTCAAGAAAAGATGTTGAATTTTATTAAATGTTGTTTTCTTGTAGCTATAATATGTTTTTTGTTCTTCATTCTGTTGGTATGTTGTATCACATTATTTGATTTGCATATATTGAACTACCCTTGCAACCATGAGAAAAACCCCACTTGATTTTGGTTTATAATCTTTTTGATGTTCTGTTGAATTCAATATACTAATATTTTGTTAAGAATTTTTGCATATATGTTCATCGGAAATATTGGCCTGTAGTTTTCTTTCGTTGTTGTTGTTGTTGTTGTTTCCTTATCTGGATTTGGTGTTAGGGTTAATCTAGCTTTGCAAAATGAGTTTGGAAGGATTTCCCTCCCTTTTATTCTGTAGAATAATTTGAAAAAGATTTAGTATTAGTTTTGTTCGTTTGCTTGTTATTAAAGTTCAGTAGAATTCAACAATGACGTCTTTTAGTACTGGGCTTTTCTTATTTGGGTTACTTTTTATTACTGATTCAATCTTGTTACTTGTTATTGATTTATTTAGGTTTTCTATTTCTTCTTGACTTAATCTTGGTAGTAATAACAAATTCTTTTTTATTTCTGATTTTATTTGCCTCTTCTTTTTTTCCTTAATCTATCTAAAATTTTGTCAATTTTGTTCATCTCTTTACAGTGCAACTTTTTATTATATTGATTTTTTGAATTTTTTAAATTTTGATTTTATTTAAATTTTGATCTTTATTATTTATTTTCCTCTATAAGTTTGAGTTTGGTTTGTTCTAGCTTTTCTAGTTCCTTAGATTGCTTATTTGAAATTTTTCTACTTTTAAATATAGGCATTTATTCCTATAAATTTGCTTCTTGAACTTGTAAGTATGTAAAATGGTTCAAGTAATTTGGGAGTAAAAAAAAAAAAAATCACATTTTCTAAAAAGTTTTACAATAGGCCAGGCTCAGTGGCTCAGCCTATAATCCCAGCACTTTGGGAGGCCAAGGCGAGTGGATTGCTTGAGTGCACAGGTTTGAGAACAGCCAGGGCAACTTGGCAAGACTTCAACTCTACAATAAATTTTTTAAAAAATGAGGTGGGCACAGAAGGCTGAGGTGAAAGGATCACCACAACCCAGCAGGTCAATGCTGGGGTGGCTGTGAGCAAGCCACTGCACTCCAGCCTGGGCAACAGAGAGAGACGCCAACTCAAAAAAATTAAAAAATTAAAAATTAAAAAATACAGCTAGCATATTATCTACCTTATCTACTCTTAGATACTTATTTACCCAAGAAAATAAAAGCATTTCAATACAAGAAATTGCAAACAAATGTTCATAGCAGCTATATCTGTAAAGCCATAAATTGGAAACTACTCAAATGTCCATATACAGTTAAATGCATAAACAAATTGCACATAATCTATTTGTTAAAGATTCTCTTCCTTGATCAAACTCTAAACAGGCTCCTTTGAGCTCTTTTCCAACAAGGGTCTGTCTTTGAGCACATCCTCAAAAGCCCAAATCTAGCAAAAATCCTGTTAAGTCAGTTTTGCTAGAATTTCCCCACTAGTGGCATCTGATCACCCTCCATATCTGACCACATTCCTCACTCATTACCTCTGCTCAAGTGAAGTCTGATCATCCTGGTTTATCTTCAGCAAGAATTACGTTTGGTGTGCTAATCCAGAAGCCCTCCTTATCCATTAAGTTTTCTCTGAGTAATTTTTTAAGTCACTGATTCCCCACTCTGCTCTTGGCTATAAATTCCTTCTTTTCTTTGTGGCATTCGAACTTGAGCCCAGTATCTCAATATCTCTTCCCTACTGCAAAACTCCATTGCAGGAGTCCCTATACCAATCAAAATAGTCTTGAATAAAACTTCCTTTCCATTAAAAAAAAATTGCCTCTTAATACTGCTTTTTTGTGTCCTGTAAGGTTAGGTATGTTACATTTATATTTTAATTTGTATCAATGCAATTTTAATTTTCTTCTTAATTTCTTCCTTGACCCATTGGTCATTTAGGAGCATATTGTTGAATTGTAATATATTTGTATAGTTTCAAATGTTCCTCTTGTAACTGATTTCTACTTTTTTTCACATTGTGGTCAGAAAAAAAATACTTATATAATTTCAATTTTTAAAAACTTTGACATTTACTTTGTGTCCTGACATATGGTCAGTTTTGGAGAATATTCCATGTGCTGCGGAATAGAATTTTGTTGTTGTTGTTGTTGTTGTTGGGTGAAATGTTCTATAAATGTCTGTTAAATCAATTTTGTCCATGGTGCAGTTAAATTCAATGTTTCTTTGTTGATCTTCTGTCTAAGTCATCTGTCCAATGCTCAGAGGATGTTGAAGTCGTCAACTATTCTTGCACTGGAAGCTTTCTCTTTAGGTCTAATAATATTTGCTTTATATATCTGGGTGCTCCGATGTTGAATGTTTTCATATTTACAATTGTTATATTCTCTTGCTGAATTGACCCCTTTATTATAATATAATATTCTTTTTCTTTTTTTAATAGTTTAGTGTTGTTTGTGTTTTTGTTGTTATTTTACTTAAAGTCTGATTTATCTGATATAAATATAGCTTCTACTCATTTTTGGTTTCTGTTTGATAGTCCATGAGATATCTTTTTTTAATCCTTCCAGTTTCAATGATTTGTGTCTTTAAAATAAATTGAGTTTCCTTTATGCACCATAGTTGGGTTTTATATCTTATCCATTTGGCTAATCTACATCTTTTAACTGGAGAATTTAATTCATTTACATCAAGTTAATTGATAATTATTTTGTATATTCTTGTTTTCTCTATTATTATTTATTATTGTGGTGTGGTGGTTTTCTGTCATGATAAAATTTGATTCCCTTTTCTTTCTCTATGGCTAAGTTTTATAATTTCATGTGTTTTCATGATAATAGTTACCATCTTTTTACCTCTAGATGTAGGACTCCCTTAAACATTTCTTATAAGACTGGTCCAAAGGTGCAGGTTTTGCTTACTCTGGCAAAGATTTTATTTCTCCTTCATTTCTGAATGATAGACCTTGCTGGGCACAGTATTCTTGGTTATCAGTTTTTTTTTTTCTTTCAGTACTTTGAATATATTATCCCATTCTTTCTTGGCCTATAAAATTTCTAGTGAAAAATCTGCTTAGTCTAATGGGGATTCCTTTATGTGTCACTTAATACTTTTCTCTTGCTATTTTTAGGAGTCTTTCTTTGTCTTTGACTTTTTACAATTTGACTATTATCTGCCTTGGGAAATCTATTTGGGGGTCTTTGTTCTTTCTGGATCTAATGTCCATTTCTCTTCCTAGACTTGGGACAATTTCAGATTATTTCATTAAATATGTTTTCTACCTTTTCTCTTTTAGTCACTTTCTGAAACTCATATAATGTGACTATTTGCTCAATGATGCCCCATAAATCCTATAGGCTTTCTTCATTCTTTTATGTTTTTTATTCTTTTTTGTCTGCCTGGATTATTTCAAAAGACTTTGACTACGAGTTCAGAAATTGTTTCTTCTGCTTGGTCTCGTCTTTTGTTGAAGCCTCAACTATATTTTTAACATTCGTTGAATTCTTCAGCACTAATATTTCTGTTTGGGGCCAGGTGCAGTGGCTCATACCTATAATCACAGTGCTTTGGAATGCTGAGGTGGGAAAATGGCTTGAGCCCAGGAATTTGAGACCAGCCTGAGCAAAACAGCAAGACTTCATCTCTAAAAATCTCTTTCTCTTCTTTCTATATTTCTGTTTTGTTCTTTTTCACAGCATCTATCTCTGTTAAATTCCTCATTCAGATTATAATTTTTTAATTAAATTGTCTATCTGAGGTCTCTTATATTTCACTGAATTTCCTTAAGATTATTATTTTGGTTTCCTTTTCTGGCATTTTATATATTTCCTTTTGTTTAGAATATGTTCCTGGATAATTATTTTCCTCCTTTGGAAGTGTCATGTTTCCCTTGTTTTTTCATGCTTTTTCCACTACATTAATGTCTCTGCATCTGGTGGAACAGTTGCATCTTCCAATTTTATGAAGTAGATTTTATAGAGAAATATTATTCCCATAGTTGGTCCCTTGGGTGTCAGTTGGGTGGGGTGCATTGGCTTTCATTCTGGATGGACTCAGTAGTATAGTCTCTATGTAGTTTCTTCAACTCTAATCCACTTTAGTGATATTTTTGAGTGCCTCAATGGCCCAGGTTGTGAGAGTTTGTGATGGCAGTGATGCAGCTTTTCAGGGAGTGGGTTTACTAACTTTTTCTCAGACCAGGAACATACACATGCACACAGTGAGTTGTCTAACTTGAAAACTGGCTCACTGGAGTCAGAGCCACCAAACTATTTTGTGATCTGGGGATGGGGGATGTGGGATGTGGGTGTTTGAGGTGAGTTGGCCAGCTGGAGATCTGGCCCACCAGAGGTGGGCTATTGGACTGTTTTTCTGACCAGGAGCCAGGGCCATGGATTCTTGACCAGCTCAGGAGCCTGTCTGCCAGAGACGGGTCTGCTTGGTGTTTCTCTAGACAGAGACTGGGGCATGCAGCTGTTCAGCTGGCCTGCAGTCATGTACACTGTGCTATTACTTTTTCTGGGGATGTGTGGTGGTTCAGCTAGCCTGGAATTGGTTTTCTTGCTGTACAGAACTAACATCACCATGGTTCCTTGGATCAGGTTTTCAGTGGTTGGTCATGTGGTATTGCAGCCACCTATGTGGGCCTGGTGGAATGATGGTGGAGTCCCCAGGCTGAAGAGGTGCAATAGCTACTGGACTCCCAAGCAGGGAACCCTCTAATATTGGCTCTGGTTTCAAGATGATGCTGTACTGCAGTAGCTTGTGTTACAGGGAAGGGTGGGAAGTGTACACATTTTGCTCCTAATTCAAGGCAATGCAGCTCTGTGAATGTTAGGCAACTTCCCAAATTAGGCTCAGGACTTGCAAGAAGTGTGGGATTCTCTTTTAGTAAGGACTGCAGGTGTCTATAGTGTCAATATGGGCTGGTGGGGGTCTTCTGCCTACCTTTTCCCTGCAAGAGAAAGTTTCTCCTAACTCTGAACTGATCCTTTTGGAGGAGACAAGATGGCAGAGGCAGGGTGCCTCATTCCCTTCTCTCTTCTGCCTTCCTAAGCCTCTGAGAACCACAGGGACCTTGTCACTCCCTTGATGTACTCCAGTGCTCTCCCTCTAACACTGCAGTCAATTTTTAGTTTATTTCATTGCCTTGGTTCTTTCTTTTGGAAGGAATGAGTACCAGGTGTCTTTAGTCAGTCATCTTTTTCTTAATTCTATTTTTTAAAATAGTGATCATACTAGTGGATATGAGGTGATATTTCATGGTTTTAATTTGCATTTTTCTGTTGACTAGTTATTTTGAATATCTTTTCATATATTTACTTGCCTTTTGTATATCTCTTTTGGAGAGACGTCTATTCAAGTCCTTTTTGCCCATTTTTAAATTAGTTTGGGTTTTTTGAGGTTGGATTATAGGAGTTCTTTATAAAGTCTGGATATTAATCCATCACAGATATTTTTGCAAGCATTTTTTCAAATTATGTAGATTGCCTTTCTTATCTTTTCTTAACTGTGTAGATTTTAAGTTTAATGTTGTCCCATTAGCCTATTATTTTCTTCTGTTGCTTATACTTTTGGTGTTAAATACAAGAGATTGTTGCTGAATCAAGTGTCATGAAGCTCTTCCCCTCTGTTTTCTTCTAGAAGTTTTAGGTTTTCCTTTTAGGTTTTTAATCCACTTTGAATCATTTTTGAACGTGAGATAAGGTATGGATTAAACTTCATTCTTTTGCATGTGACTATCCAGATTTTCAAACACAATTTTTTTGATAAATATTCCAGAAATTTTAACATTTAGTCTTTTTATTATCATTCAGCTCTCAAAAGATTGTAATACTCAGATTAAGTTTTAAACTTAACCCATGGGTTTAATTTTGTTGTTGATGTTGTTATTTATTTTGAAATATTTTGGTAAGTTTTGTTTATTGAGATCTAAGTATTTGTTTCCAATTTTTTAATTTTATTTCAATGTCATTGGTATGGTATACTTGATTCATAAAGACTGGCTTTGATGATGACTGCATGGAAAATTAAAACATATTTGCACCGAAAAAGAATGTGTATTTCCTACTTGTTATACTAGTGGTATAGCTATAACTGAAGCTATCTTCATCTTTTAGATCATGCTAGTTAACTGTGTAGTTCATACTATTCTATGTAAGTCCTAATTTTTTTTCTGTTTGATTATTAGTTTCTGAGAAAATGTGCTAAAAATTTTCCCTGTGATTGTGGGTTGCTCAATTTCTCTTTGTAATTTTGTCAGTTTTCATTTTATATATTTTAAGTTCATATTATGTGCATAAAGTTGTTATACTGTCTACCAATAGAATATTAGTATAATGATTATAAAACGAAATTCTTTTTCTCAGTAATAGTCTTTGCTTTAAAGTATACTTTATCTGATATTAATAATGCCATTTCTTTTGGTTCATATTTTTTAGTATATTTCTTTTTTTTCAGTTTCACATTTGCTGAATAATTATATTATATTTTATAAACAGCATATAACTGTTTTTAAATATAATCTGAAATCTCTGTCCTTTACCAAAAAATACTGATCCATTTGCATTCATTTAATAGTATATATTTGCACGTATTACTCGCTTTTAATTTTTTATGTATCATTTCTTAAATTTTCTTTTCTAAAAGAATTCTGATTTTGCATGAATTGTTTAAGCATTTTTTTCTTTTACGCTTGTGTCCCTTTACTGATTACCATTTTCCAACTGATTTGGATGCCCTCTTTTTTTTAGAGTCTATTCTTCAAACTGCTTACGTGCATTATAGATTTAACAAATGCTAAAGTAAGTCATTACCTATGTTTTCCTCCTAAACAATGCTACAATAATATTACTCCATGATGCTTCTTTTATATTCCCTGTTATCTCTTTTTAATAAGTTAGTTCTAACTTACTTTTAACCTTTCCCAAATTTTTACTATTATTGTAATTATTACAATTGATATCTATTGATAATTTTCAATTATTTTCTCATCATTTAAAAAAGTATATTTTTTCATCTTTGATTGTTCATTCTCTTTCTGCTGAAGTATATCCTTTACCATTTCTTTCAGTAAAGATTTCTAAGTGATACGTTCCTCAGTCTTTGTTCTAAAATTGTCTTTTTGCCCCTCCCTCTTAAGTAGTAATTTAGATATTGTAGTATACCTATGTTTAAGTCTTCTGTTATTTTACCCTCAGCATTTTGATGTTTCTGGCCCATTATCTTTTTTACTTCCATTTCTCAATGATAATTGCTTTGTAGGAAATCTACTCTTCTGTCTAGGTAAAGATATGGATATGTCTGCATGTAATTTAATTTTCCTGCTGATAATTCATTGAAATTCTTAAATCTCAGGATTCTTCTCTCTTATCAGTTCTGAACATATTAAGAGATATTTTTCATCTTCTCCATTCTCTCCCCTTATAACAATTGAATTATTTGTATACTGGACTTTTAAATTCTTTCCTTCTTGTCTCTTACCTTCTTTTTCATGTTTTCCATTTACTTATCTTTCCATCCTGCTTTTTAAATAAATTCCTCAGATTTATCTGTATCTAATTTATTCCCTAACTAATACATTGAAATTTTAACTTAGTTAACTATTTCTGGAAGATTTAATACTTTTTCAACTCTGCTTGTTCAGTTGTTCACAGTGCCCTCTTCTTTTATTATGGCTTGTAATTATATTTTTAAATCATTGCCATTATATTAAATAGATCAATATTATGTTTATTTCAGATTGTTTTAATAGCTAAAGTCTGGGGTCATACTAATTCTTGTTAGATTTGTCTCCTAACTCTCACTTACGAGGAAAATTTTCTCATGTCATTTCTAATTTGCTTATTGTGGGCTTATTGTCCTTTTAGTTTTTAATTTAATTTTCTTTGTTCCTAATAGAGTCATGTGTGCCCTGAGTTGTAGGAATATTTCCTGCAAAGGATTATTCATTTCTTTCTACTAGTCACCTCAAAAGCATTACCAGTCTGGTAACAAACTTTTTTCCATAACATTCTCAGTTTTAAATTCCTGCTATATGTCATATAAATGTGGTTATTACATATGCACATAATATGAGCTTGGGGCTTCAATTTCTCATGATAGGTGTTTTCACACCCAGATCCCTAAGCAAAGGTAAATTTTCTTGCTCCTTTTTGGACCAGCAAAAGGAGTCTGTCTATTGCCTCTTTCACAAATGGATTTGTCCTTCCCAGCTGGTGGTTAAATTGCAACTCGATTCTTTTCTCTGTCTTATGACTCCCTATGACATTATAATCCCAGCAACTGACAATACTGTCCTACATATCAGTCCTATGTCTCTCACAGACACCCTGAGTTTCCTTTTGTTTCTGACTGTGAGTTTCCATTTTATTAAGAACTACGTCTATTACTTAAAATTTTGTTATAATTTACATAGAAGTCCCAAGTGTTTGTAGCAGGGAGAAAACCCATTTGAATTCAACTGTACTTCTGAAATCATAAGTGCCAGAGTGATCTTTGAAAAATATACAGTTCATGTATCTGTTAACTGCTTGTATGCCTTCTTTTGAAAACTGTCTATTCATATCCTTTGCCCACTTAGTAATGGGGCTGTTTTGTTTTGTTTTGTTTTGGCATGTTTGAGTTCCTTGTAGATTCCATATGTTAGATCTTTGTTAGACATGCAGTCAGCAAATATTGTTTTCCCAGTCTGTAGGCTGTCTCCCTGCTCTCCTGATAGTTTCTTTGACTTTTCAGAAGCTTGTCAGTTCAGTGAAGTCCCACTTGTCTATCTTATCTTTTATGGCATGGGCACCTGGGGTTTTGATCAGGAATTGGTTGCTAGTCCCAATTTCCATGAGGGTGTTGCCTGCATTTTCTAAGGTTCTTATAGTTTAAGGCTTTACATTTAGCTCTTTGATCCATTTAGAGTTGATTTTTGTGTATGGTGATAGATAGGGGTCTTGTTGTCATCTTCTGCAGCACCATTTATTGAATGGGTTCTCCTTTCCACAGTATTTGGTGGTGGAGGCTTTGTCGAAGGTGAGTTGCTTAAGAAATTGAGGTTTTGCTTCTGGAATCTCTATCCTGTTCCATTGTACCAATACCAGGCTGTTTGGGTTATTGTAGCTTTATAATAAAGCTTAAAGACTGGGAGTGTGATACCTTAGCCTCAGTAGTCATCAAAGAAATGCAAATTAAAACCACACTGAAGTACCACCTAACTCCAGTCAGGATGACCATGATCAATAACTCAAAAAACAACAGATGCTGGTGAGGATGCAGGGAAAAGGGAACACTTCTACACTGTTGGTGGGAGTGTAAACTAATACAACCTCTGTGAAAAACAGTTTGGCGATTCCTAGAAGATCTATAAATCAACCTTCCATACAGCCCTGCAATCCCCCTGGGAATATACCTGGAAGAACACAAATCACTCTATGAAAAAGATACCTTGCACACGTATTTCTATTGCAGCATAGTTAACAATAGCAAAAACATGGAACCAACCAGCAAAAGAGGAATGGATTTTTAAAATGTGTTACATATATATGATGGAATATTACACAGCCATAAAGAAGGAAAAAATTGTGAACTGCCCAGCAACTTGGATGGACTTAGAGTCTATAATACTGAGTGATCTATCACAGAAACAAAGAACTGAATATCACATATTCTCACTCATAAGGGGACCTTGAACAATTATCGTAATACTATAAGAAAAGGATTGGCAGCAGCGGGAAACTGCCGGCGGGGGTGGGAGGGACAATGGCGGGGAGATGGGAGAAGGAATTGGCAATAGTGGGAATCTGCCAAGGGAAGGGGAGCATATCTCACCAACAAGGGTACTTGCATAATGAACATTTGTATACCTAACCCTGAATTGTACCCCACATCTTTAAAATAAAAATTAAAAAGATAATAATAATAAATAAATTTTTAAAAATGAA
This sequence comes from Carlito syrichta, assembly GCF_000164805.1. Taxonomy (NCBI): domain Eukaryota; kingdom Metazoa; phylum Chordata; class Mammalia; order Primates; family Tarsiidae; genus Carlito; species Carlito syrichta. The sequence goes on along the minus strand of NW_007232158.1, from coordinate 82,985 downwards.
AAATATATAGTTGACCCTTGAACAATGCGGGCGTTAGTTACTCCAACACCCTACATAGTCAAAAATCCACATGTAAATTTTGACTCACCCAAAAATTGACAACTATTAGTCTACTTTTGACCAGAAGCCTTACCAATAACATAGTCAATTAGCATGTATTTTGTATATGTATTATATACTGTATTCTTACAATAAAGTAAACTAGAAAAAAGAAAATGTTATTTTAAAAATCATAAGAAAGAGAAAATATATTTAGTATTCATTCAGTGGAAATGGCTTATCATAAAAATATTAATCCTCATCATCTTCGTTTTGAGTAGACTGAAAAAAAGGAGGAAGAGAAGAATTAGTCTTGCTGTCTCAGGGATGGCAGAGATGGAAGGAAAGTTGTGTATAAGTAGACACAACATGAAGTTCAAACCCCTGTAGTTCAAGGGCCAACTGTAATCACATCACTCATGCCTTTATTTAAAATTGTTAAAGAGCTACTTATTGCACTTAGAATCAAATGTAAGCTCTTTTCTCACAGTCTATAGAGTCTTTCTTAATCAGGTCCTGCCTATCTCTCCATCTTATCTCATGTAAATCACTCTCTGGGTTATTCACCATGTTATTCACTCTAACAATGCTGGCTTCCCTTCTCATTTTCTGCCTCCTTCAACTAAAGTGCAAGTTTTATGGAGAAAGCAACTTTGTCTTGGTTGGTCACTGCTCTATCCTTGGCATCTAACACAGTGCCTGATACACAATAGATAGAGAATACATGTGTTGAATAGTTGAAGATGGAAGTAATATTCAAAATCTTGTAGTTTAACTTTCTTTTTTTGCAAACAGCAAAATGAGCTGAGAAAGGTTTATGAACTTGCCCAAGATAAAAAATCTCTAATAAGAAATCCAAAACAAGTGCCCAGGTCCTGACTCTTCTGTCCTATGTTCTATCTGGTGATCACTCTGCTGGTTCTACATCAGAGATTTGAGAAGATGGTGGATAGAATACAAGGTGATCAGTGTCCTCCTTCCCACTTATATGATGAGTTTTGTGAAACATATACAAATATAAAATTTCCTGAGGAAGGAGTCTGTAGCTTTCATACAGTTTTGAAAGTTCAAAGCCCCTTGGCCCCTAATCTTAAGAACTCTGTCTCACATATTGTTTGTGAAGTATTAAGTTTCTTGCCTGTTCTCCCTTGTATTCATACCTGTTCTAAATAAGCCTTGAACAATTATGATAAACTAAATACCCACCATACTGCCAAAGAATCTGGTGTTATAACTTGTACAATTAAAATATTGCTATTCTGGTTCAACATTCGTAAGACCATAAATATAATTAAACACATCAAAAGACGTAAAAACAAAAACCACATGATTATATCATTAAATGCAGAAAACGCTTTTGATAAAATCCAGCACCCCTTCTTGATAAAAACCCCCAAACATCTAGGCATAGATGGATCATACCTCAAAATAGTAAGAGCCATCTATGAGAAACCCACAGCCAGCATACTGCTAAACAGACAGAAATTGGAAACATTCCCCCTGAAAACTGGACCAAGACAAGGATGCCCACTCTCACCCCTCCTGTTCAATATAGTTTGGGAAGTCCTAGCTAGAGCAATCAGAGAAGAGAAGGCAAGCAGGGGTATTCAAATAGGAAAAGAGGAAGTCAAGCTATCTCTCTTTGCAGGTGACATGATTGTACATCTTGAAAACACAGGAGACTCAATCAAAAACCTCCTTGTACTGATAAAGGACTTTGGCAAAGTCTCAGGGTATAAAATAAATGTGCAAAAGACAAATGCATTTCTATACACCAATAATAAACTAACAGAAACCCAAATAAAAAGTGCAATTCCATTCACCATAGACAAAAAAAAAATGAAATACCTTGGCATCTTCCTAACCAGAGATGTGAAAGACCTTTACAATGAAAACTACAAAACACTGCTCAAAGAAATCAAAGATGACACAAACAAGTGAAAAATATTCTATGCTCATGGATTGGAAGAATGCAACATTGTTAAGATGTCCATTCTACCTAAGGCAATCTACAGATTTAATGCAGTAACCATCAAATAACCAGCAACATTCTTCTCAGACCTAGAAAAAACAATACAGAAATTCATATGGAAATATAAATGACCAAGAATAGCCAAAACAATCCTCAGCAAAAAACACAAAGCAGGAGATATCACACTCCCAGACATTAAACTTTATTATAAAGCTACAATAATCAAAACAGCCTAGTACTGGTACAAGAACAAGCATACAGATCAATGGAATAGAATTGAGATTCCAGAAGCAAAAACTCAATTTCTCAACCAACACATCTTCGACAAAACCTCCACCACCCACTACTGCTGGGGAGAAGAGAACCTATTCAGTAAGTGGTGCTGGGAAAACTGGCTGACCACATGCAGAAGATTGAAACAGGACCCCTACCTATCCCCATACACAAAAATTAACTCTAAATGGATCAGAAACCTAAATGTAAAACCTATATCCCCCGCCGGGCACGGTGGCTCAACCTGTAATCCCGCGCCTTGGGAGGCTGAGGTGAGTGGATTGCCTGAGCCCGCGGGTTCGAGACTCGCCTGGGCAACTTGGTGAGACCTCATCTCTACAATAAATGAAAAATTAGGCAGGCGGGGTAGTGCACACCTGTAGTTCCAGCTACTTGGAAGGCTGAGGTGGAAGGACCGCTGGAGCCCAGTAGGTCGAGGCTGCAGTGGCTGGGAGCGGCCACTGCACTCCAGTCTGGGCAACAGAGTGAGACTCCAACATAAAAAAAAAAAACCTATATGAACCTTAGAAAATGCAGGAGACACTCTTATAGAAGTTGGAACTGGCAACCAATTCCTGATCAAAACCCGAAGTGCCCATGCCATAAGAGATAAGAGAGACAAGCGGGACCTCATCAAACTGACAAGCCTCTGCAAAGCCAAAGAAACCACCAAGATAGCAGGGAGACAGTCCACAGACTGGGAAAAAATATTTGCCAACTGTATGTCTGACAAAGGTCTAACATCAAGGATCTACAAGGAACTCAAATGTGCTGAAAAGAAAAAAACAACCAGCCCCATTACAAAGCGGGCAAAAGATATGAATAGACACTTCTCAAAAGAAAACATAAGAGCAGCCAACAGATACATGAAAAAATGTTCAGCTTCACTGGTCGTCAAGGAGATGCAAATTAAAACTACACGGAGATAACACCTAACTCCAATCAGAATGGCCATCATCAATAACTCAAAAAATAACAGATGCTGGAGAGGATATGGTGAAATGGGAACCCTTCTACACTGTTGATGGGAGTGTAAACTATTACAGCCTCTGTGGAAAACAGTGTGGTAATTCCTAAAAGTTCTAAAAATTGACCTTCCATATGACCCTGCAATCCCCCTACTGGGAATATACCCGGAAGAACTCAGATCACCCTATAAAAAAGATACCTGCACATGTATGTTTATCGCAGCATTGTTCACAATAGCAGGAATATGGAACCAATCGTGCTGCCCATCAAAAGAGGACTGGATTAAAAAAATGTGGTACATATACACAATGGAATATTATGCAGCTTTAAAGAAGAATAAAGTCATGAACTTTGCAGCAACCTGGATGAAATTAGAATTTATAATACTTAGTGACCTTCCACAGAAACAAAGATCTGAGTATCACATGTTCTCACTCATAAGTGGGCCTTGAACAACTACCGTAATACCATAACAAAAGGATTGACAGTAGCGGGAAACTGTGGGGGTAAGGGGGCGAGGAGGTGGAATTGACAGTAGTCGAGATCTGCCTGTGGAGGGGGGGCACACCTCATCAACAAGAATACCTGCACAGTGAATATTTGTATACCTAATCCTAAGTTGTACCCCACAATTTTAAATAAAATATATTTCTAAAATATTGCCATCTATAGAGTTTAGTTCTGGAGTTCTAGAATCACTACAGACACATGAGTTTAAGGGTACTTCGCCAATTTTATTTACCAATGCTGACAATATAAATGTTCACATGTTGGTTATAGTTGCAAATGCCTTAATATTTCTACAGCCAGATGCCTGGTATCCACTTATCTGAAATACTGGAAAATAACATATTTCTCATTTAAATTGTTCTACTTTGTTGGAAATAAGGATTATCTGTGGGATACATTTTGCTCTGGAGACCTGAGGTTGAGATGCTAAACAGATTGGTCAATATGTGTATAGCAGTAGATTTATGAATTTTGAATTTCCATGGGGCTAATCCATAATTTATTTCTCAGAAATATGTTGCCCTTACTAAACCTGCTACGTGCATAGAATGGCCAGGGGAATGGGAGAAAGGGAATGATAGTGCCTTTGTAGTAACTGTTTGTGCCACATCTTCCCAGGCCACAAGTCATCCTACCTCTTCTGACAACAGCCCTTCCTTCAGAGGCACCCGCTCCTCAGTCCTTAATAGTTGGATTCTAGTGGCCAAAGTTGAGCCCATCACATCTTTTAGAAATTAGGATTTGAGACTCAAAGACAGTTAAATCTTTGATATTCTTATAACTCTATCTGTAAATTTGGAATTGTAGGATGATATATAATCATGCCATGTATATGGATAAATAAAGAAAATGATTCTGCAAAAGGGGGAAAAATGAAGATTTTGGTAAGTTTCCCAAAAAAGGTCAAAAAAAAAATCCCTTGACCCCTGACAACAACTTTCCTTACAGTTGCTCTATTTGTGCATAAATTGACTCAATTTCTTTACAACCAAAGCTTAACTAAGGCAAAATTTTATTTCCTGTGGATGGATGATTTGTTTTTCTTTTAGTTTGTTTCATTTATTTTATCTGTGTATTTAGAGGCATAATGCCTACAAGTGCTGGAGTCCAATAAACCATGTTTGAATGTTCATTTGATCACTCACGAGGTAAGCACAATAATTTGGACATACTTATGCGAACAATTCATTTGTTGTTTATCTGAAATTCAAATTTAGCTGAGTATGATTTACTTAATCTGGCAGCATTATTTGTGACATAGTTTCTTCATTTGTAAAACAAGGGTAATAATACCAAATCAGTAAAGATGTTAAAAATATCAAAGATGGCCACTCATGATAACTCACACTTATAATCCCAGCACTTTGGGAGGCAGAGACAAGAGGATTTTCTGAGACTGAAGGTTCAAGACCAGCCTGGGCAACTTGGTGAGACCTCATCTCTACAAGTAAAAGAAAAATAGCCAGGCATGATGGTGTGTGCCTGTAGTTTCAGCTCCTTGGAAAACTGAGGCAAAAGGATTGCCTGAACACAGCATGTGGTAGCCATGACCATGCCACTTCATTCCAGCCTGGATGATAGAGTGAGACTCAAACTCAAAATATACGTATATATGTACACAGGCACATATATATCACAGATATAAACATTATATAAAACAAATTATGAGAAATATGATTTATTATTTTCTTTCTATTTATGTTGTGTCTATAATGCAAGAGGGCTTTGCTTGCAAAACTCATCACTCCAGTTGAGAGTAAAAACTTTCTAGATGTGCTGAACTTTTGTTTACTTTGCTAACAGAGTAACACCTATGTGAAATGACTTAATTGAAGGTAAGGTTTATAGAGCAGTGGATTGGTTTCTTTTGGAACATGGAATGGGCTGATGTTCTATACATTCTATGCAATGATGTCTGTATTCTGGAATTAGAGAATTTGGCAGGTTACATATTTTAATCTACCTGATTTTACCCAGGCATCCTTTCTCAGGGCACTTTAATATTTATTTTTATTAAACACCTATTATGTGCCAGGTGTATACTTAGGTCTTAGTTATAGACAGATTGGGTTTCAATTGCAACCAACCATCTTCCCATCTGGTTATTCTTACCTCCAAAAAAGAGAATGAGATGAAATAAAATTTTAAAAAGCATGAGGGTACAAAGGTGAGAAATGTATACTAGTCTACTATTTGCCTGTTCTGAAATTTTTAAATGTATAAGATTCCTGATTTGTGGGGGCGCTTTACTTCCTATCTCCTGTGTCTCACTCACTTATTTTATCTCGATTATTTATATTTCCTTAGCTGGGGAATCCAGCAAGTACTGGAGGAGTTCTTTTACACAGCTCAGACTAACACATTTTCTGGTCAAGGGAACCAGGGCAATGAACCTTCCTTACAGAGACATTTATCATATATTTCTTTATTTTTCACACCAGATCCAATGGGATTAGATTAGACTTTTGTCTCTTCCAAAACAGGGCTTACTGATCACTAAGCAATGGGCACAAAGACGGCATGCTTCCATTTTTAGCCTCCTTGTTCAAAGTTACCATCTCTGGAGATGCTTTGTAAGCAGCCAGTGAGAATCTTATGGAAAATGTCAACAGGTCTACTTTGACTTTGAATATACAGAGGCATCCCCCTCCTCCTCTGAGATTTCCTCTCTATTTTCTTTCACATTTTCCTTGCCATCTTCTTTGCCGGTTTCCTTTCTGTTTTCTTTCGTGTTGTCACCTTGAAGTAACAGATGATTCGTTGTTGTTTGTACCCCTCTGGTTCAACGTTTTTGTGGGGTTTTTTTTTACTTCAAACAACAGTCTGGTGAATGCAACAGTTGTGGTGTAGTCTCGTTAATTGGTCATCTGGGGGAGGACAATTTATGTCTGCATGTGTCTCTGATATTAGTGGCACTATATTTGTCATTTCATATTGATTTTCAGATGAAAGAACATCATCCCTTTTACAACAAGGAGTGCTGAAAGGGATGGCATAAAACACGAGATCTGAGGACAGCAGTTTGAACTCATTGGCTGGCTGGGTAATCACAAACCTGTAAGACAAGCCCAAAGTGAATGCTGAACCTGTACGGCAGGGGCCAAAACAAAAAGGCCTTTTTGCTGGGCCAAAAGTGGAAATGTTTTTGTTGTGATTTGCTTCATTGATTTCTGATTAAAAATAAATATCTCTGGTGCAGTGCAATAGAGAGGATCTAGAGTAGGAATTAGGGGGTTGCCTTTCATCCCTGGCTCTGAACCCAACCACCTCTGACTCCTTCTCTGGGACTTGCTGTTCTCATCACTGTAATAGGAGAGGAGTAAGGCTGTGGGTTTTTTTTGAGTTGGAGTCTCACTCTGTAGCCCAGACTGGAGTGCAGTGGACGCTCCCGGCCACCGCAGCCTTGACCTGCTGGGCTCCAGCGATCCTTCCACCTTAGCCTTCCCAGTAGCTGGAATTACAGGCATGTGCTACCATACCCAGCTGATTTTTTGATTTACTGTAGAGATGAGGTCTCAAACCGGCGGGCTCAGGCAATTCATTCACCTCAGCCTCCCAAAGGCGCGGGATTACAGGCTGAGCCACCGAGCCCGGCTAAGACTGTGGTTTGACCTTCTTGATATCTAACCACCTTTCTGATTCCAGGTTTATCTACTTTTAACAGACACTGCACTTAAGAATTCAATTGGCATAATACTGAGTGAGCACTTAGCCAAGCTTTGTCAAACCTGAAGATTACATGTGAAAGAAGTTTGGTGCCAGTAATGACTCTACACCCGGCCAGGACCAAGAGATTTATTAAAGCGGCTGTTACAGAGGGGATCTGTAATGGGAAAAAAGAAAAAGAGAGAGAGGAAGTGGGAGAGAGGTGGGGAGAGAGCTGCAGAGAGGGAGAGAGCGACAGAGAGAGAGAGAAAGAGAGACAGAGAGAGAGTTGCAGGGAGAGGGCTATATTTATCAGCCTGACAGGGGCCAGAAGGGGCCATGCTATGTTCCTATTGGAGGAGCTGCATGGGAGCAGGGTGGGGCCAACGCCATGTTATAGTCCTATTGGACGCATAACAAAGCTGGCTACGGATTGGAGGCTTGCAGGTTTAAAATTCCCGTGCGGGGGAATTGTGCTCACAGAAACCGAGACGTAGGGCCTTTGTTGTCTGGTGTGTCGGCATCATTTTGGGAGCCGCGCCTCTGGTCGCTTCCTGCACCCTTCAACATGTATTTCCGTTATTTCCATCCTGGTTGAGATCTACCCTAACCTACTGCTTTTGCCACCAATTTTCACACAGAATGTAGTCTAACCAAAGAAGGAAATTATTTCTCTAAAAAAACCCAAAGTTTTACATGAAACCCTGACTAGTAAGCAAATAGCAAATGTCAATGAATCTTAAAGAACATGCAGAGGCTGAAAAGGCTTTGTAGGGAAACCACGTGCTTTAACACAATCGCAGGCATAGCAAATCGCCAATAAATGTAGGTTAAATTAATTAGTACATCAGTGCTCATGTTGAACATTGAGGCAGGATAACCTTGGATGACCTTCATCCTGCATTTCCTCACTGCCGCCCAAGTGACCACCTATTCTTTCTAACATGGATATCTAAGACACCCTGGGGGAAGGCGGGATTGGTAGGAGTAGGAATCTGTGGGGGAAAGGAGGCACACCTCGTCAACAAGGGCACCTGTATAATGAACATTTGATTACCTAGCCCTGAATTGTACCCCACATCTTTAAAATGAAAACATTTTAAAAAGACACCATTGACTTTCCTTCACTATCCACCCATTTCTATCTTTCCTGCTGAGCCCTCTGTAGCATCAATTCTGTTCTAAAGGTCTTCTAAACAAGATCACATATTCCATTTAGAACAGAAATATCATTTTTCCCCTGAGATCCTTTCAAGCATAAGCTGGTGACCCCCAATTACTGTGTTGTTTAAGGGTTTGGGAGGAAAAGGGTGGATTCAGGCAGATGCACACAGAGAGAGAAAGAGGGGCAGAGAGAGAATGACAGAGAAAAAAAGAGTGAGAGAGAGAGATAGAGGCAGAGTGAGAAAGCGCACATATCAGTATCATTCATGTTTCCCACTGCTGTTTCCAGAACATCACTCTTCCCCCACTGTCATGGGTCAGTGCTGTAGAGCCATCTCACCCTCCCTCCTGATTCATCAGTGTCATTTACAGTCTTCCATGCTTATCTCGGCCTTTGGCATTTAGGATACACTGTCTTTCAAACTCTAGTTTCTCTATCACCTTAAGGGTCGACGGTGCCAATGTGACTTACAACTCCAAGATCCAGACACATTTCTGTGGTGTCCATTACCCGATTATGTTTTTCCCCAAACCACTTTCCTGGCTACCTCCTAGATGTTATAATTTCCTGACCCTGTCCCACCCCTAAAATCTTAAGCTTCAGGAACTCACTCTCACTCTCACTCTCAGGCCCCAACTTTCCATATTCTTTCTCTCTCACTCTCTTTCACTGAGTGTATCTACTCTTGTCTCTTATCAGAATTGTCAACCTTTTGTTCGTTCACTTTATAGTCTAGTATTGCTTCAAAAATCCACAATAAGCCTCCTTTTCTACTCTCAGCAGCTAAACTATGACATCTTTCTCTGCTCCCTATAATACTTCTTCCGTCTTTCTCTCAGCAATGGCTATTCCCTGAGAAATCCTAGTGACAAAAACTCCCGTAAGCACAGCCCTCACCTACAACCAGATCTGCCTTGACATCCATCCTTTTTTCTTATGGGCAGAAAAACTGTTGCTGATGTTTTGTCTATTTTAGATCTCTCTGCTTTGAGTAATTTGGCTTCCTTCTCCTTTCCCCTGAAACAAGGTTTCTTTTTTGTTTTGTTTTGTTTTTGTTTTTGTTTTTTTATGATCAATATTTTTTATTTTGATATTGTGGGGTACAGTTAAGGGTTAGGTATACAAATATGCTTCATCCAGGCCCCCTTGTTGATAATAGGTGTCTCCCCGTCCCCAGACAGATGTTTGCTACCATTAGTCCCATCCCTCCTCCCCATGGTTTCCCACCACTGTCGGTCATTTTCCTATGGTAGTGCATTGGATGATCAAGGTCCACTATATGAGTGAGAATATGTGGTACTCAGATCTTTGTTTCTGTGAGAGGTCACTCAGTATTATAGACTCTAGCTCCATCCAGGTTGCTGCGAAATTCATGATTTTGTACTTTTTTATGGCTGCATAGTATTCCATCGTGTATATGTACCACATTTTTTAAATCCAGTCCTCTTTTGATGGGCAAAGTGGTTGGTTCCAGGTTCTTGCTATTGTGAACAATACTGCGATAAACATTCGTGTGCGGGTATCTTTTTTATAGAGTGATGTGAGTTCTTCAAGGTATATTCCCAGTAGCAGGATTGCAGGGTCATATGGGAAGTTGATGTTTAGAGCTTTTAGGAATCACCACACTGCTTTCCACAGAGGTTGCACTAGTTTACACTCCCACCAACAGTGTAGGAGTATTGCCTTTACACCACATCCTCTCCAACAACTATTATTTTCTGAGTTATTGATAATGGCCATTCTGACGAGTTAGGTGGTATCTCAGTGTGGCTTTGATTTGCATCTCCCTGATGATTAGTGAGGTTGAGCATTTCTTCATGTGTCTGTTGGCTGCTCGGATGTCTTCCTTTGTGAAGTGTCTGTTCATATCTTTTGCCCATTTTATAATGGGGTTGTTTGGTTTTTTCTTTTCAGCACATTTGAGTTCCTTGTAGATCCAAGATGTTAAGCCTTTGTCAGATCTGAAGTTGGCAAATACTTTTTCCCAGTCTGTAGGCTGTCTCCCTGCTCTCCTGATGGTTTCTTTGGCTTTGCAGAAGCTTGTCAGTTTAATGAGGTCCCACTTGTCTATCTTATCCCTTATGGCCTGTGGGTTCCGAGTTTTGTTCAGGAATTGGATGCCAGTTCCAATTTCCATGAGGGTGTGTCCTTCATTTTCTAAGGTTCTTATGGTTTGAGGTTTTACATTTAGGTCTCTGATCCATTTGGAGTTAATTTTTGTGTATGGGGATAGATAGGGGTCCTGTTTCAATCTTCTGCATGTGGTCAGCCAGTTTTCGCAGCACCATTTACTGA
>NW_007232158.1:70961-71670 GCF_000164805.1 Carlito syrichta | reverse complement strand
CTTCCTCTTTTCCTATTTGGATACCCCTGACTGCTTTCTCTTCTCTGATTGCTCTAGCCAGGACTTCCAGTACTATATTGAACAGGAGGGGTGAGAGTGGGCATCCTTGTCTTGTTCCAGTTTTCAGGGGAAATGGTTCCAATTTTTGTCCATTTAGGAGTATGCTGGCTGTGGGTTTCTCGTAGATGGCTTTTACTACTTTGAGGTATGTTCCCTGTATGCCTAGATGTTCGAGAGTTTTTATCAAGAAGGGGTGCTGGATTTTATCAAAAGCTTTTTCTGCATCTAATGATATAATCATGTGTTTTTTGTTTTGACATCTGTTGATGTATTTAATTACATTTATGGTTTTATGAATGTTGAACCAGCCTTGCATCCCAGGGATGAAGCCTACTTGGTCATAGTGGATGATTTTTGAGATGTGTGGTTGAATCCAGTTTGCTAGGATCTTGTTGAGAATTTTAGCATCTATGTTCATCAAAGATATTGGCCTGTAATTCTCTTTTTTTGTTGGATCTTTACCTGGCTTGGGTATTAATGTGATGTTAGCTTCATAAAATGATTTGGGGAGGGTTCCATCCTTCTCAATCACCTGAAATAGCTTCATTAGGATTGGGATCAGTTCCTCCTTAAATGTCTTGTAGAATTCTGCTGGAAAGCCATCTGGTCCAGGGCTTTTTTTTTGTAGTAGTTTCTTATTACATAGTCA
>NW_007232158.1:38198-70846 GCF_000164805.1 Carlito syrichta | reverse complement strand
TCTATTAAGAGTCTCAATTTCTTCTTGTTTCAACCTAGGTAGGTTGTGTGATGACAGAAAGTCCTCCATTTCATTGAGGTTTTCAAGTTTGTTTCCATACAAGTGTACATAGTAGTCTCTGATGATCTTTTGTATTTCTTCAGGGTCAGATGTGACTTCATCTTTTGTGTTTCTGATTGTGCTTATTTGGATTTTTTCTTTCTTACTCTTGGTCAGTCTAGCTAGGGGACCATTGATCTTGTTTATCCTTTCAAAGAACCAGCTTTTTGTTTCATTGATTTTTTGTATTATCTTTTTGGGTTCTATGTCCTGGGCTTTTATTTTGGTGATCTGGATTCTTCTGCTGAAATTAGGGTTTTTATGGTCTTGCTTTTCCAGCTTCCTTAGGTGGCTTGTTAGGCTGTTAATTTGTGCTCCTTCCATTTTCTTCATGTGTGTTTGTAGGGATATAAATTCCCCTCTTACTACAGCTTTTAAGGTGTCCCAGAGATTTTGGTAAGATGTTTCTTCATTCTTATTTGTTTCCAGGTATCTTTTGATCTCTGTTTTGATTTCATCATTGACCCAGGAGTTGTTTAGCATCATGCTGTTTAGTGACCATGTCTTTGTGGGTTCTGGGGGGACCTTGTTGGTGTTAATGTTTATTTTTATTCCACTGTGGTCCAAGAAGGTGCATGGTAGAATTTCGGTCCTTTTAAATTTGCTTATGCTTGATTTATGGCCAATTATGTGGTCGATCTTGGAATATGTTCCATGCAGTGATGAGTAGAATGTGTATTCTCTGGTCTTTGGATGGAGTGTTCTTTAGTTATCAATTAAGTCCATTTGGTCCAGAGCCACATTGAGGTTCCGGATCTCATTGCTGATTTTTTGTCCTGATGATCTGTCTAGGGTTGTGAGTGGGGTATTAAAGTCCCCAGTTATTATGGTGTTACAGTCGATATCTTTCTTTAGTTTTCCTAGGAGTTGCTTTATAAAAGTTGGTGCACCTATGTTAGGTGCATATATTTTTAGGATAGATATTTCTTGCTGATGGAGTGAATGTTTTATCGTTATGTAGTGGCCCTCTGTATCTTATTTAATTTTGATAGCTTAAATGGTATTTTGTCTGAAATTAGGATCGTGACTCCTCCTTTCTTTTGTGTTCCATTCACTTGAAAATTTGTTTCCCATACTCTTACTTTGAGTCTGTGCATGTCCTTTCTAGTGAGATGGGTCTCTTGAAGGCAGTATATTGTTGCCTGGTGATATTTGATCCATTTTGCCATTCTATGTCTTTTCAGTGGTGCATTTAGTCCATTCACATTCAGTCTAATTATTGAAATGTTAGAGTTCGTCCCTATCATAGAGTTTTTATAGAGTTGTTCTTCCACTTGGTTTATTGTCTTTCTTTTGTTTTGGGGATTGGTTCATGTGTATTTTATTCTTTTTCCTGTACTCTTGTGAAGAACATTGTTCTTTTTTTCCCTTTTTCTTCTGTATATAGTACTTTCTTAAGTGTTTCATGTAGAGGTGGTTTGGTGGCAGCGTAAGTTCTTAGGGATTGGATATCTGGGAAAGATTTTAATTCCTCCTTGCTGATGAAGCTTAATCTGGCTGGGTAGGTTATTCTTGGTTGAAATTGTTTATATTTTAGGACTTTGAGGATAGGGCTCCAAGCTCTACTAGCCTGCAGAGTTTCTGTAGATAAATCTTCTGCTATTCTAATTGCTTTTCCCTGGTAGGTGATCTGGCCTTTTTCTCTTGCTGCCTTTAGGATTTTTTCTTTTATGCCTACTTTGTTTAGGCAAATTAGTATGTGTTTAGGAGTTGTTTTTCTCATTTGCTGTCTTGCAGGGGTTCTCTGAATCTCTTGTGTTTGAGTTTTTGCATCATTGATTAGATAAGGGAAGTTTTCTTGAATGATCTCATGGAAGGTTTGTTCCAGTGTGGTCTCTGTCTCTCTTTCTGCCTCAGGAAGTCCAATAACTCTTAGATTCTGTCTCTTGAAGTAATCGCACATCTCTTGAAGGTTTTTTTCTGTCTTTTTGTGCTTGTTTTCTGTGTTTTTGAGAGTTTGGTTTAGTTCTATATTTTGGTCCTCAAGCTCTGAGATTCTTTCTTCTGCTTGGGTAATTCTGCTTTCCATGCTTATCAGTTTGTCATTTATTTCATTTACAGTATTCTTTATTACTGTTATCTGAGATATCAGCTCCTTTCTAGTTTCTTCTTGAGTCACCTCAATTCTTTTTAATCTCTCCATTAATGTCTTGATATCTAAGTTTGTAGCTTGAGACCAGTCATTCTGGGGGCTCTTCATTGTTTGCATTCCGAAGTCAGTTTTCTCAGTGTCTGCCCTCCCAGGAGTCTGGGAGAGACTCATATTCTTCTTTTGGTTTTTCTTCATTTGTGTATATTTTTCTCTCGCCCCTTGGTAGATAAAATCCCTTGAGCTTTAATCTCCAGCCTCTCCCCTCTGTTTTGGTTGCCTGGGAAATCTGTAACACTGGTCTCTATTCAGTGTATGGGAAGGGGCTTTGTCTCCTGTTTAACGACGTCAGCATGGGAACCGAGGTGGAGGCTCTGATAGGTGGGTGGGGCGATGTGATGTAAATATGTCTTGAAAATGGTGGAGGTGGTAGTTTTACTTTCACTTTTAGGGACGCTCCTGTGGATCTCTAGTTGGGACCAGCTGCACAGCTGGGTGCTGGATCCGGGGTGCTACCTGCAGGCTGGGGTGGAGAGGGTAGGGAGTTCTCTTTTCTGGAGCTGGAAGCTTCTGACTGGCACCTTACACCAGCTTGGGGATCTGCTCCCTTACACAGGCTTGCAGTCACAGGCTGAGTGCCTCAGCCAGGGTGGGCCTGGGACTTCAGATCTCCAAAGCTCCAGAGGGCAGGTGGTGGCTCTGGGTCCCTCACAGGGCACTTTAACCAGAAATGGGATGGGTATCTCTGAGGGGCAGGCACCCAAAGCCTCCCTGGGTGACTGGCAGGTTGGTGCTGGGTGCTGGTCATGACGATGCAGCCAAGGAGGGAGCTGCGATTCAGGATTCCAGATTCCCCAGCTGGCCAGAGTCACATATCATGGAGCAGCCTTGGTCAGGCCACAATATCTGGCCCTGCATGGGACCAAAGGTCCCCAGGCCTCGTACCAGTGCGACTGGCGGTGGGCAGGGGGGTGCAGGAAGAAAAGTAAGGGTCTTTTTGGGAACTCACGTTCGAAGAGTCTCACGGATTCATCTATGCCATCACCATCTTCAGGTCAGCCTCCTGAAACAAGGTTTCATCAATCTATTTCCACTCCATCTCCTTCTCTACTGAGTCCTGCCCACTCCCACTGTGAAGACCTTAGTATGGACCTACATGACTGTGTTGTCTCTAGACTGTACACTGGCTCTTCCTCCACTGCCCTCCACACACATTTCCTCTGTCTTCCCATGGCTGTCAGAATGATCTTTCTGTGCATTGAAACCTGAACATTATCACTGCTGTGCTTTATATGCACAAAGCACAGTGGCTAGAAAAGAAGTACTCAATCAATATTTATCCAATGCGTCAAGCAGAAAAGTTTCCAGTGTGGACAGTGACTTTCGACTTTCAAAAGTTGCATAGACATGGATGAGGGGTAAGTGACAAAAGGACCCTGATTTAAAATCTTGGTCTTCATTTCAGGTGTCATTGGAATCAAAACTCCATTCTCCTTACATGGCCCATATTAACAGAACCCTAATTAATAGGATTCCTCTTGTTTATACCCACTTCTCATTCCTACATCATTACTTATTTCCCACACACCCTTTCTTGCAACTGTGGACCCCGAGCTCTGGACTTCTCTTTCACATTGAATAAAGTAGCTTTGGTTTTTATGCTTCGGTGGGTGGCTAATGCTTTCCAAACTAGCACACTCACCTTTTGTGTTCCTGGTTGTTTTCTAGCTCCTCGTCATCTATCAGGCAATATAAGCCAACACATAGGATTCCAAGATATCTGACGAGCAGCAGAATAGTTGTCCAAAGGGGTCTCTTGGCTGATGAGAGAAGAGAAAGATGAATGTCGGCTGCGCACTTTGATCAAGCAATAACAGGCACTCACTGGAGTGTCATCTGCCTTTCTTTATAGTAGAAGCTCAGACCTTATAGCTACTCTCTCACATCTTTATAGTGGTCAAGGGGTTAGGTAAGGAAGTGTATGTTTAGTTTTGAGTCCCTAGTCCCAGTGATTTTTTTTTTCATTCTGGCTCTCTCTGAAAGCCTCTGGTGGGTGTGGTTGTGGTATGCTGTTGTGCTTGTCTTTGTTACCATTGCTGTACAGGTGACCACTACAAATTAACCATGAGCAACAGGTTGAGAAATTCAGTTTTTGAGGTATATAATGAGTTGGGATGTTAAATGGCTTCCCAAGAGTCATTTTCTTGTCCCACTCTAAAACCGATCATGGGCTCAAGTATTTGTCTGGCCCTCACTCTTGGGCTATAGCCAACAAGGCCACTAAGAATAGAAAACATAGCCAGGCTCGGTGACTCAGCCTGTAATCCCGCGCCTTTGGGAGGCTGAGATGAGTGGATTGCCTGAGCCTGTGGGTTCGAGACCCGCCTGGGCAGCGAGACCTCATCTCTACAATAAAATCAAAAAATTAACCGGGCGTGGTAGCGCGCGCCTGTAGTTCCGGCTACTCGGAAGGCTGAGGCGGAAGATCGCCGGAGCCCAGCAGGTCGAGGCTGCGGTGGCCGGGAGCGGCCACTGCACTCCAATCTGGGCGACCGAGTGAGACTCCAACTCAAAAAAAAAGAATAGAAAACATGTTCAAAACCCTGTAACAATAAATGGGTTCAGCAAAGTCAAAAGAGAACAGTTTTAGATTACTCAGAATAGAGAACAAAGTGAGAACAAGACATAAATGGAGAGAGGAGTGGGGACCAGTCTACTGACCTCTCTGATGCCCATAGGAAGTTGCCAGCGGTAGTTTCCTGGCCCTGTAATCACTCACGAGTCCACAAGAGGTGAGAAACTCAAGGCCACAGATGTGCAAAGGACTAGACCACAGTGAGGGAGCTTTTGGAATGGGATTTGCATCTGGAATGCAAATGAACTTGCCTCCCTTGGCAGCACATGTTGA
Source organism: Carlito syrichta (assembly GCF_000164805.1). Classification (NCBI taxonomy): domain Eukaryota; kingdom Metazoa; phylum Chordata; class Mammalia; order Primates; family Tarsiidae; genus Carlito; species Carlito syrichta. Next base: position 65,750 of record NW_007232158.1, on the reverse strand, counting down.
CCACACCAGGGCAGAGGCCTCGAAGAATGTGCTCCTTGTGGAGGAGGTTCTACTGATGTCCTCTGAGCCAACAAAAGATGTTGGTTGGACCTCCCCCAACAATAAAGACAGCACGACACAATGCCAATCAAAACTCAACCAAAAGGCACCACACTGACAGGTAGATTACTCATTCCCAAGCTGGACTCTACTTTGATTCCCAAATGCCCAGATTCCCTATTGGAATTTTCCAGAATTATTAGGTTTTCCGTTGCTATAATCTACTGGGCTAAGAAAACTCAGGCATTTTCTACTGGTAAGTTGAGTCAGATTCTTAGACCCAAACACAAAATTCTTCTGCCTGATTTCACTGATCAGATTTCTTTAGCATTTTAGGCATAGGGAGAGTGGGCAGACTTGGGGTCAGACTGCCTTGGATGGCCCCCTACTCTGAAACTGGTTTATCCCTGCTTCTCTGAGCCTCAGTTCCTTGATCTGTTGCATAGAATTAATGACAATGCCTACCATATAAATCCTTGGACAGATCAAGTGGGAAAAAAAACTAAAGTAGACAAGCACAGACAAAATACTCAATAAACATTAGCTGTTATAATCATTATTAATACCCTTGTCAAGGTACAAAGTTATTGAGCCCCTCTGATGCTTCCTACCGATTTGTATTATTTATCTGGAAGATGGAAATAATCACTACTACTTTGCCTGCCTCCCAGGATTGTTGTAAAAAAAAATAAATATAACACAAGAACACACTGTGATTTGTAAAATACTCTAAATATAAAGTTATATTAATTTTTTGTTATTATTATTGTTAGTATTTCTGTGCTATAGGCTACGTATGAACCCAAATGGCCTGGATCATTTCCAGAAACTCCGAGAGGTAAGGAAGTAGGAAACTATTATGATAAGAGAAGACTCATTTGAATGTCTGACAAGATGGTTTCATGTAAGGACAGAAGTCCCAACTTACACTGCATTCTAGACAAGAACATGATGAAACTGTTGGTGTCAGTCATATCACAGGACTTCTCCTTATCCAGATGTTCTAGCTGAGAACTTATCCCTCCTGTCACCAGCATCTGAAGTAATTCCACAACATGATAATTGTACAGAGCCTGGAAATCAAAGACAAGGCACATGCAAAGTCAGGAAAGCCAATACGTGAATAGTGAAAATGTACAGATAGAGATTTAGTGGGCATCAATGTTTAAAATAGGCCTGATGGTGCCCTGCAATATTTCTCATTATCATTGTCAATATCAATGGGAAGTTGATAATTTGGGTAGAGTACTAGGCAAGACAAAGTGCAGAGAAAACAAAACTGGCCCCAATCATGCTTCCTTGGAACTTACACTGCAGATGAAGAAGAAAGTAGATGATGATACTGACATCAGAGGATACTGACATCAGAGATTCCCCTTTCCTACAAATGGCCAGAGTGTCAGGCTACAGGTACCCTAAAAACCTTCAATATATATGTTAAAATACACATATTTAACAACGTCATAGATTTTCCCCTGGGGGAATATTAATATTATTGTCATCTATAATTGATTCTTCTGAATATGAATCTACTTATAATCCTTTTTTTTTTCTTGAGACAGGGTCTCACTCTGTCACCCCAGCTAGAGTACAATGGCAGGATCCCAGCTCACTGCAGCTTTGACCCCCTGGACTCAAGAAATTCTCCCACCTCAGCCTCCTGAGTAGTGGTATTACAGGCACATGCCAGCACGCCTGGCTAATGTTTTCATTTTTTGTAGAGATGAGGTCTCGCTATGTTGCCCAGGCTGGTCTTGAACTCCTGGGCTTAAATGATTCTCCCACCTTGGCCTCCCAATATTAATAATCCATTTAGTTGTGACTTATCTGAGGCTAGATAGTTATTTAGGTCTTATTAACATTTGAATTTCCCATAGATCTTACTGTGTACTTCAGAAATTGTAGGTGCTAAGCAAATAAATGAATGGGGTTTTAGAATCTTTGGCATCAAAATGAAACCTGAGGAGGACATGTGGGCCAACTTCTTATTTTGAAACAAGCTTGAGTCTGAAAAAATCCCAGTTATTTCTGTAAAGTTTCTTTTTCCAAGATTCCTACCACATTCAGTGTAGACTAGGCATTAATATGCATGTAATCTAATTGCAATCTATTACTTATTGGGTTTTCTCAAATGTATTCAATATATATAACATTTTATCTTTTCACCCTTTGCCTTATCTAAATCAGATCTTTGTTCCATTAGAAATAAGAATTTCTATTTTTATATATTACCTATAGAAAAAGAAAAGCAATACTTTTGTTTTTATAATAAATTATATATAACTAAAATTGTTATTATCTTAGAAATTTTACCACTCATTTTCTCTCCTCCCAAATTCAGTGACTTGTCTTCTGAAGTCTGGATTACCATAGTGACCTCTTTAGTAGTTGTCCCGCCTTTTTTTTTCTCATCTGAAATCCATTGTTTATAAGTGCTTCTGTACTGATTCTTCAGAATTGCAAATCAGATCATACTTCCACCTTCTCTAACCTTTAGTGTCCTGCTGTAAAGCTAGGCCCAGACTCCTCTCTGTGGCCTTCAAAATCTTCATGATCTGATACGACTTCCCTTCCCAGCTTCCTCTCCTCCATGAACTGTTCCCTCCAGTGTATGTGAGTTTATATGTAGTTGGTCAAGGCATCCTTTCATTCCCATGCCTTTGCTTTTGAACTTCTGGTTCATCTCCCACCACCTTGTTCACTCTTCCTGGGCCTCCTTAACAGAATGAAGTTTTTCTTTCTTCGTGATTTTGTGGCCACTGGTTTTTACTCTATTTAATTCTTCTGTATTTTATAGTTAGTGGTTTGTATGAAACACATCTTAGTTTGAATCTTGGACTATTCTATCCTAGCTTATTGCTTTTGGGCAATTCGTGTATTCTTTTTCAGCAACAGTTTTATAATCTTTAAGCTTGACATGGTAATACCCACCCTCTAGCATTTTTTACAATATTGAGTGAAATATACTGCACATGTTGCTAATTTCTATTTTCCTTATCATTTTTCCCATATATCTGGCTCATCTGGAGTGATATTAATGAGGTAGGTTTCTGGAGTCCCAAATCACCTGGATCAGAATTTATGGACAGGTGTGGGAAACAGAATTTAAGTAGCACCCTGAACGATTCTGACACTGTTGGTGCTCAAACAAGACTGAGCACTACTTCCTTAAAATCATGTGCTCTTTCAGAAGATAAACCTGTCTACTTAACATTCATGTCCTCAGGAATGCATTGAATAGGGCAGGTATGTAAGAATATTGACTGCAATGGGCAGGTGATTTTTAACAAATAAAGAAACACTGATGTTAAAATATAAAGGTGATTGGGACAAGCTGACCTAAAAAAAATCTATATAAATTAAGAGAAAATAAAAATAACTTTTACAACATTTTTCAGATTAAAAGATGACTTCACCCTAGTATCCAGATTAAATCTAGAGGGATGGCTTCCTTCTTAGGTTTCTTTTTTGTCACATCCACGGCCACCCAGAAGAGTGCTTAAGGACTCAAGAGCAAGAGCCTGACACCCAGGAGGGAGTGGAGGATGTAAATCCAGGTTGAGCCACAATCCATTTAAGAACATGTGGCCACAGTGTAACGTGATCAAACATAAGGCTGTTAGAATAATTCTCCACTGATTAAAGAAAATGTGTAAATTCTAGGGTTATCCTGGTGTCAACAACTCTAGGGAAACATGTGCTTTACATATTTAACTGAGAGAGGCTTAGCTTTTGAATATATCATTTCTTCAGTTTTGACATCAAAAGGATTGCAAGTCTATATTGAGGAAAATAATGGGATTTATATGCCACCCTAATTCTGTGAGCTCATCTCCTATTATTATTATTTGGGGTTCTCTGGTATTGACCGTTCTCAAGCGCTCGTTCTTTTTTTTCTTTTTCTTTCCTTCTTCCTCCCTTCCTCCTTTCCTCCCTCCCTTGTTCCCTCTCTCACTTCCTCCTTCCCTTTTTTCTTTCTCAAGAAAATCTGCAAGTTGAAATGTGCTTCCCTTCCTCCTTCCCTTTTCCCTTCCTCAAGAAAATCTGCAAGTTGAAATGTACTTAAAATATTTTCAGACTTCTAAACTTGGACAGTGTTTCTAATATTATCATGTTTACTAGAACTTGGACTTCCCAATGTTAGAAAATGTTGAAGTTCTAAGTGTTTTAACTTTTAGCTACAGTGAATCTTGAGGTCTCTCGCATAACTTAGAATATTGTCTAATAGTATCGACATTAACAACCTAGCCACTAGCTGCTTTGTATTCTGAGAATCCCAAAAAGCCCTAAGATCAAATATTCTTTGGGAAATACTTCTAATCCAGAACCGAAGTGAGACTATATGGTAGGAAAACTGCAACTAACAAGCTGAGTGACCTTGATAGTGTCATGTAACTTCTGTGGGACTCAATTTCCTTAAAGTGAAGGAAAATGCTCCCCAAGTTCATGTTTAGTTTTGAAACTCTTTTGTTGTAAAGTCATACAAAAGTCCTGCATATGGGCCTGTCAACCTCACCATATTTTAATGTTTATAGCATTGAACTGATAGAGGATCAAAAGTGAATCTGAATTATACCTTACAGGCATATTTCTTTAGCTGGTGCAGGAGTTTAGGCTAGTAAACAAGGCGTACTTGAAGCCACTCTAAATGTTAACTGTAGCAGGAGACTTGGAGGGGAAACCCATTATTTTCCATTGAAAAAAATATCATCGGCCTATCAGAGGATAGAAATTTTTTTTGTTTCATATAAATTTAAAGCAGGCTGGGTGCAGTGGCTCATGCCTGTAATCCCATCAATTTGGAGTTTGAGACCAGCCTGAACAGCATGGGGAGACCTCGTCTCTACAAAAAAATATATATATATATATTAGCAGGTATGGTGGTATGTGCCAGCTACTTGGGAGGCTGAGGAGGAAGGACTACCTGAGTCTAGGAGGTCAAGGCTGCAGTGAGCCATGACCGTGCCACTGCACTGCAGCCCGGGCGACAGAAATGTTTAAAACAAAATCTTAGCATTTCTAAGCAGTGATAAGTTCACATGTTATTGTGGGCTTTGTTGCCTCCTCGGGACTCCCTGCACATTCTTCTCTTTGGTACTTACTAGGGGTGATGGGGAGGAAAAGATGGAAGAATGCTGTTAAGTTTTCTGAGCACACATGGGAAGGAAGAGGACACAACAGTAAGTTAAAAATGCAGTTCGTTGGGACTGAGTCAGGACCAGTTTTCACATCTTATTTCAGAAACTGTTCAAGTGTTAGCCCCTTCTTCTGAAGGAGTCTGTTCCAAATGTATGTGTTTATCACCTTGCCCTTCTGTGTAGTGTGGTCATCAGGGAAACAGACATTCTGAGTCTAATTAGAACCTCTGACTATGTAGTAATGGAACACAGATCTCTTGGTGTATCAAGCTGGGCCTCAGGTTGGAACAGCCAAACCTGGAAGATGGTCTTTGAAAGGGATAAAAGGGACATGCAGAAGGGCTGACTCCTGCCTCCCATGTGGGATTTTTGACTGGAAATTGTAAACTAGTCTAGGAATAGAGGAGAACGTGATTCTGTTTATGTTGCACCTCTCTGTTAGTCCTCTAGTCTAACTTCAAGGGAGTGGTTTTTAAAAATCTTAATGGCAGAAATCTCTCTCCCAATCAGATCTTGTGCAGGCACCTCAAATACGACAATATGATGAAGTAGAGTTGCTTGACCGAGGAGAGAGTGTGGGTAAGCAAGGCAGGATGGGCACATCCTCATCTCCTTCTCCCTGCCTGTCTCCAGCAACCGCCAAGCACTCTCAGAGACAGAGTCCTCTAAGCCAAACTTAAAATCACTGTGCTAGAAGGACACTAATAATCACTGAAATAGGTTTCTCAAAGGGCAGTTGGCTGTGGCAGTGAGGTCTGACTCTGGAATCATATGCATTTGGGCCTGAAGACCAGCTCATTATTTGTAAATGATGTGACCTTTGGTGGATTATTTACCCCGCTAAGCTTCTGTGTTTGACAGGAGAATAAAACAAGGTAATGGAGACAGTGGGTTTAGCAAAGTCCTTGGCATTAGGCAAGTCTTAAGGGATGACTTTACTCTTCCTATGGCAGATATTGTTATTATTATTATTATCTCAACAATAAAACTCTTCAAAACAAGTTGCCTAGAGGGCCATGCCCGGAAAGACTCACAGGTATGATCTGGGGAAGGAGACTTTTGGTCATCAGTGATATCTGTCATGGGGGTCAGACAGAGGGGTGATAACCAGGAGGCCCATGACTGCTGTGCAAACTTTACAGGAAGATCAATGTCTTTGCCCTCCTGCCAGCCCTTAACAAAGAAAAGTTCCAACATGTATGGAGAATAAAATGGAGTGCTTGAGAACATATTGAGCCATCACAGTAACTCCAAATGTCTTAAGTGGAAGATAATAAATAAATGTTCCCTTCCTCTCTGATTCTATTTCCATGTGACGAGGTGGTAAGGTCAGGAGTTCAGCCAAGATCAGATGGTACCTGGAAGAGAAGAGACAATGGAATTGGAGGCTCATTCCTGACCTTAGGTTTCTTTGGGTTCTTTCTTTGTAGATGGCATGACAGGAAGTCACTCCCACCCTTGAAAGGGCAAGTAGGGTCAGTAGTATCAGAAATAAGAGTGGGGAGCATTCACTGATTATTTTCAATGGGCTAGTTCAGCTCATCATTCAAATAGTGTTAAAATGTGTTCATTTTGCTGTTCCATACGCCATTAAAGGTTCAAGAACTGGAAGAGAAGGCTACTGGGTAGAGATTTAGAGGTTCAAGATTTAAGCCACCCTTAACACCTTCTATCCTGATGCTCCATTGCCATCCATGCTCCAAATCAGGTGACCAATGTCAGTCCTAAATTAAGAATTTACCAGGAGTCCTTAAGGGAAAGCTAACAGTCCAGTATAGGTTATGACCTTGTATGACTACTCCTATATTAGGCCACACGATGTGGCTCTTTCTCTCTCTGACAGACCTCACCATAAGGCTTCAGAAAAGACCCCTGAAATTTTATGTAGTTAATTTTGTTATCCAGCAGGAGTCATCCTCTTTTACTGATGAAGCCCATTGACATAATATCTAAGGCAGCCTCTGAAGAAGTGGCACTCAGGTGTCTGAGGCTGAAGTCACACTCAGATGCTGACTGACGGGAGGCACCACAGGACCCAGCTGCCAACACCTGATTCTGAAACTCTTATTACCAAGTCTGTGTTTCCCATGCTGGCTTGTGTTGTGCTCTTTGGTTTTATCTCTGTTCCTCCAGTCTTTCTCTGTCCATCCTGCCCTTCCGACCAATTCTAAATGGAATCTGTGGCTTTGTTCCTACCTGTGTGGGCTGGTGGAGTTTAATCAAGTCTCAAATTTAATTTAAAGCAGACGCTGCCTGCCATCTAAAGATCTCTGAAGAGAACTGGGACCTGAAACCCATCTGAATGTATCTTCAGACAGGTCAGGTGCATCAAAAGTCACCTCCTGGCTGATACTCCAGTCATTAATTCCAGGAGAGCTAATTGATATATCAGTGACAGACAGTGATACAGCACTTTCTCTGACAGAGCCACCTTCTCAGAAAAGTAACCTGACTTGACTTCCTCCAATGTATCTCTGTCTTGCTCAAACAAGACTGAGTGCTGCTTAACTCTTTAGGAAGCTTGCAGTCTACCAACCTGTTTAATGTCAAACTATGACTGGCATAGTGTATTCTGTCTGAGAGCTTGGTGGGGTTATTGAGGCCCCCACCCTGGCTTGGGGAGACAGAGCCCAAGACAACAACACAATCCCTCCAGTACTGAATGGCACTGATATCTTGAGGAGGTTGCATGTGCCCAACCACGCTTCCCTAAATGTGCAAACTGCGCCTTTGAGGCAACCCTACAATTCAGGAATGATACCTCTCTACATAGAGTTCCAGAAGGTAGCGAGTATATCAAACTGTTTTCACAGCCTCTTGCATTTAAGCATCTGCATATTGACATTCAGACATTTTGCATCCATCCCTTAAAAGATCTGAGTAGGAGGAGTCTGTGAGGTGCTGAGTCCTGTGGATTTCCTTTGAAGGAGTTCTTGCAGTTATTCACAAATTGTGACTCTTGGTCAATTTCAAATTCCTTGAACCTCTCCTCCATCTCACCATCTTGGCCAGGAATATTTCTTCCCCAAAACTCTGAATGCCATGTTCCCTCCTCTCCTCCAGAACTGGACTCACTTGCTGCCTTCCCTGACCACATGATTGAAACTTGCAACCCCTTCCCCAGATCTCTGCATTTCCATTCTCACATTTCCTTGTGATGGCATCCCTGTGTGTTATGTATATATCATGTGTAGGTTAGTCTCCTCCACGCAGGCAAATTCCATGTGGTGAGACTTCTGTCACTTTCATACTGCTGTGTCACTCGCACCAGGAACAGTGCCCTGCACAGAGTAGGTATTTAATAGGCATTTGTATGACAAACTAATTCCACTTAAGGGAATCCTGTCATGGATGCAAAAGATCTGCTTAGTGGCTAAAGCGGTGTTGAAAACAAAAGAACAATCCAGTAGTTAACAATGTCTCCCATCCCCTGGACTCCCCACCCCCCACTCCCCATGAAAGGGACAATGTAGGGGGAGATTTGACTTAACTCTAAACAAAACTCACACCACCAGAGGTTAGAGCTTCTTTCTGGAAACCCCTAGATCCCTTAATGGTCAACTTCCACATGAGCAAATGAGGAGAATTTAGAGAAAGGAGAAAGCGGTATCTCCCAAGTTCTGACACCAAGATGCCTGGTCTGAGGAGATGCACTTGGAGCTGAGAGGCCGGCACTCACTCACTCCTACTGGTACCAGGTGTTCTTGCTCCAAGGGCCTCAGTTTTTTTGTGTGAAAATGCTTCTTTCATCAAGTAGTTATGAGAAAAAATGAAATGTTGTATATGAGCAAGCTTTTTTAGAAAATCAAAGTGAACTGAGAATTGAAAGGTACTGTCTTCTACTCACCTGACCCCACCCACTCACTCACTTCTCTGGAAGGGACTTGGCTTGGGGGCTTCTGTGGCTTAGCTGTCCTTACCGTGGCCAGGAGGGAATCCAAGAATCTGCCAGAAAAGACAGCACCCATGGAAAAGGGAGTGCTGAGATGCAGATTTGTCCCTTGGAGGGACCATTCCAGTCCACTAAGCTGTTCAATAAAGTGAACACTGGAAGGATTTTCTGCAAGACAAAGAGGCAAAAAGAAAAGTCAAGAAGACAAACTTGAGAACATAGGAACTGCCAAGAAGGGTACCTGCATAATGAACATTTGTATACCTAACCCTGAATTGTACCCCACATATTTAAAATTAAAAATTTAAAAAAAAAGACTATAGGAACTTCCATCCGAGGCAGGCCAAGGGGTGACCACATGACTACAGTCTCTGGTGCTTACCGTAGTATCTCTGTGTACACTCCAGTACATTCTCTTTCCTTACTCCCCTAAAGACATGTATCCCTATTGGATACATTTATCACTAAGGGGACATTTCTATACCACAGGCTCAGTTTCTTTAGAAAATGGTCCTGATTGTCATCCTTATGCAATTTATCTTTCAAACTGAGACAATTTGGGGAGTAAAAGGGCGCACTCTCAATAATGGCACTGGGATCATATGCATAAACAGGAACACATGGTCACCTCTGCTATCGTCTTTTCTCATAAAACCATACTGAACATGACTTGGTATTTACTTGGGTTCCTAGAGTTATCTGAGCCCAGTTCCTCTCGAAACTTAATGTGTGGATGAATCACTTGGGGATCTGGTTACAATGTAGATTCTGACTCACTGGGTCTAGAGTAGAGACCAAGTGTCTATACGCCCAGCAAGCTCCCAGATATTGCTGATGCAGTTGATTTACAGACTACACTCTGTGTGGCAAAGGTTTAGAGGGTCCTCCTAATTGAGGCCAGTACAGCAGTAGCCAAATATCCATCAGCATGTCTATGCTGGTCCCAGGCTCCAACCCAGACCCCTGTAGACAGCCCCTGAAGTGAACATAACTGGTCACTGTTGGCGTGAGAGCCGAGGCACTATCTGCCTGTGGACCTAGACCATTGCTTAGAGAATATCTGTCTAGAGTACAGCATTGGAGGACAGAGATGATGTCTCCCACCAGAGCAAAGAAAAGGCATTGTTACTGCCCTTTATAAGAGATTCTGGTTTCCTAAGCTCAGGTTCCTACCCTATAAGGCCATCTATCCACTGTGGGTACAGGTGTTACCCAGCCCTCTTCATGTCACCCTGTTGGAGGCAGGGCTTGGGCAACCAGCACAAAAAATGATAATATTTGGGCTACTGTTATTACTGTGAGTAATAAACTGTTGTTTGGATTTTTGTTTTGTTTTGTTTTGCCTCTGATCCAGGGGTCTTGTCTTCTGCCAGCATCCATGAGACTATGGCAGTTTAACTTGTTGGTTTGTGAATAGGATAAATATTTAGACCCTCCACAGTTCTTGACACTAGAGTTCATGATAGTACTGACCAAAATCTGCTGTACATACAACTGCAAATACATTCCTTATTAAGACTGGATTATTCCCTAATTCCTTAAGCTATTCCATAGTGAAATCAGGGGAAATGACATACTGGTCGTATTAATGAATCACTTTCTTCTGAGAACAGCATATTTTTATAAAAGACAAGCAGGATATGCCTAATGTCAACCCACATTCCTCTCCTTGCATTTCTAACCCTCAACACACACACACACACACACACACACACACACACACACACATATACACACCATGAACCTTTGTAAATATCTTGCTGTGTCACGCTAAGCCAGTGGCCTCAGCTTTCCTAGTCATTTTCCTGCAGTCACTATTCCATTTTGTACCAAAGTGCTGGCTTCAGGCCTGCAGCTCCCATGTCAATGTAATCCTTTCCAGCCAGTCAACAAGGACCTGAGCAAGCTGGCAGGTGACTTGTTAGGCTGGTTTGACAAGAGCTGCCTGGTGCCAGAAAGTCTTTAGTAGAACAAAGCTTGTAAGTCCCTGGAGAGTGACCAGATCCACCTCTGGGCCAGTGGGAAGTTAGCTGATTTCTTCCCAAAGAGAATCTAACTACTGTCGTCTTCAAATTAACGTATTTAGTGTATACGTTGGTCCTCTATATCCACAGATTTTGCATTCAAGGATTCAACCAACTGCAGATGGAAACCTGTGGTTATGGAGAGTCGATTGTACTCTGTCACTTTATATAAGAGACTTGAGCTCTGTAGATTTTGTTATCTGTGGGAAGTGGAGGTAGAGTTGGAGGGGTGGGTTCTGGAACCAAGTCCCCAAGAATACAAAGAGCCAACTGTATACACCTGAAGAGTTTAAGAGTATCTGCTCTAAGTTCCAGAGTAATTAGACTGTCTCTCATCCACTGCACCATTTCTTCCAGCTCATGTGGTGAGGAGACCTTGATTACTCTCTAAGTTCCCTCTCTTCATTTCTAAGACTAAGAGATCTGTCATCTCATTTGGTATAAGTCCCACTGGCTTAGAAGCTCTAAATCATAAAAAACATTTTACTGTTTAATAAAATCAGTCAAATCACACCCAAGACTAGCTTTAGAGATCATCTCTGAATTGGTTCAATCTGCGTTAAAGGCATTGTTCTCCTCTTTGATATTTTCTCTTCAACTATTCTCAGTAGTCCAGCATATCCCCTGGTGCCCTAGCAACAACCTCCTTCCAATCAAAATACACATGGGCATCCTTGCCTGTCTTCTTCACCCTTGCCCCCTTAAGGGAAGTTTCATACAGGTCTTGGCAAGAGATACAGCATAATCTATTTCTCTGAGAGGTTTTTCCATTTTAGGAAAGCATCACTCGAGGCTGGGCACAAGAGACTCAGCATTCAAGGACCTCGGAGTGAGCACCTCCTCTAAGTCTACAGCCTCTACACCTCTCCTGTCTTATCCTGGCTTCAGCTCTGGTATCACCAAAGGAAAGGAGGATGTCTGACCTAAAGTCCTGAGATGGGGTAGCTAAGTCAGTACGGGGAGATCCTTTCTTGCAGTCTTCAAATCCAGTCCCTTCCCTCTGAATTGGACTGAAACAGTTGCTAATCTCCCTTTTTCTCCTGGTAACTGGAAGAGTAGAGAAGGTAGATGTTATCCCTGCACCTTGATACCCAGATACGACAGGCTCCACTATGCTGTTGCCAGTTGGGCAAAAGCTCATTGAAATATCCAGCCGAGCACTTAAAAGCTCTGTTTCCTAGGTCCTTTGATTATGGATTCTAAAAAGAAATCTAGGGATCAATTAGGCATCACAAAAATTCCTCCCTTGAATTTTGCTGTCGAAACACAACTTACTCAGTTTTGTGAGGATGAGAACTCTTTGATTTTTTGGTTTCCCAAGTCTATCTAAGTAGTATGAAATCTCATCTGTAGACACAGACAACAAAGAAGAAAAGAGATGATAAATGCAAACACAGAGGCTTGCAAAACTTGGCAAGAATGCAGAAGAACATCATGTAACTTGGTTATTCTCATGTGCAAATTCAAAATCCTTTTCTATATTTAGAAAAAATATATTATTTGGGTCTTTTCAGCACCTCCTTTTGAGAAATGTAGGATGTGTGCATATGCATTTTCTTTTTAAATGATCTTTATTTTATTTAATTTTTTAGAGACAGACTCTCACTCTGTTGCCCAGGATGGAGTGCAGTGGTACAATCATAGCTCATTATAGCCTCAAACTACTGGGCTCAGGCGATCCTCCTGCCTCAGCTTGCTGAACAGCTAGGACTATAGTTGCACCACTACACCTGGCTAATTTTTCAAATTTTTTGTCTAGACGGATCTCACCATGTTTTCCAGGCTGGTCTTGAAGGCCTGGCCTCAAATGATCCTCTTGCTTTGACCTCCCAGGTGACTGGGACTACAGGGGCACACCACCATGCTCAGCTGATATTTTTATTTATATTTTGTAGAGAGAGGGTCTCTCTGTACTTCTCAGTCTGTTCTTGAACTCCTGACCTCAAGCAATCCTCTTGTCTCAGCCTTCCAAAATGCTGGGATTGTAGGTGTGAGCCAATACACCCAGCAATGTAAGTGCTTTCTAAATTGCACTTTAAATGAATTACAAAGAAGGCAAAGCTCTCCCAATAGTTGTTTATTGACATCACAACTACGATGTGATTATTCTCCATGGAGTGGCTGTGCTGGGTAATGGCTTGGCCAGGCAGTGCCTCAAACCACATCACTTTGCTTGTAAAACTTTTAGCAAACTACAAGTAAATGGGTAGGGCTGCCCCCGTGAGCACTTCTGGACACATTACCGCTGGCTCTGGCTCCTGGTACTCTCTGCGTTTCTGACAACCTCTCCAGGCTGAGGCACTGCTTATGTCTCAGCAGAACTGACTGCCTTCCCTTCTGGCAAGCCTGACTCCACCTGGAAGGCCTTGAGGTTCCTTAAAGACAGGGATGGGATGGCACATGGGGCCCTTAACCTCTGTACTCAGTTTATAGACACATGTTCCTCCTTCTTTAGGAGATAAGGCACTTCATTCACATCTGTGAGTCTCGACTTCAAAACAGAGCTGACACTCTCCCTTCTCCTCCCCACACTCTCTTTCTTCCCCCTCTCCCCCTTTCTTTTCTCCTTCCTTCTTTCCCTCCTTCCTCTGTCCTTCCTTCTCTCCTTCCCTTTCTCCCCTTCTTTTTTCCCTCTCTTCCTTTCTTCCTTTCCTCTTTCTTTCCTCCCACAAATGTTTAAAAAGTATCTATCCACGCTTGGACTGTGGACAGTCCGATCCCCAGTTACATACCACATCTTTTTTTTTTTTTAATGTTTTTAGAGACAGTGTCTTGTTATGTTACCCAGATCTCAAACTCCTGGACTCAAGTGATTATCCCTCCTCAGCTTTCCAAGTACCTGAGATTACAGGTGTGTACACCGCCATGCTTGGCTCTCTCATGTTGCAAATACAAAATATTTTCAGATCATGATGAATATGAAAAAACATACTTTAGGGGTTAGTGATTGAGGTTGGGGAGGTGACTTTAGATAAAAGGCTCAAAGAGAGGCTTCTCTGGTATTGGGATGAAATCCTCAGGGATGAGAAAATCCACCCCAGCTCAAGGGATGAGATAAGAAACCCATGGTAGGAAAGAGCCAGTATAAACAGGATGAAATAGGAGAAAACTCAAGCTCCCTGCTGGCCTGCAAGATCCTACTTGATTTTCCTCTCATTGCCACAGGGCAGCATGATAGGATATAAAGTAGGGAATTGAGAGTGTCTGACACATACTTGTAAAAAATCTCTGGCTGTTGTGAGCAGTAGACACTGTTGAAAGATAAGAATTATATAACTGTCACATCAACACTGTGAAGTAACTATAGCTAGATCACCTTTGAAGATGTGGAAACGGCAGCTCAAGATTTACAAACATTGCCCAAGACCATGTGTCTTGTAAATAATGGATGAGGTACCCTGATCTGCACCAACTTCAAAGCCCATGCCATTTTCAGGGTCCCTACTTTGTAGTCTTTATTGAAATATAAGGTTTGACTGGCATTTTCAGTAAAATATTAAGATCCGTTTCCCTCAAAAGGGAAACCCTCTATGAGGAAATCCTCCGTTGAACCCCATTTTATGATTCCAGTGACTTTTAGAGTCAGACGTTCTCGTTGGGTGAGACACATTCACATCAGCTGAAGTGACCTGCTTCTGACGCCAGCTGAAGGACTGCAACTGAATTTCTGCCTTAACTCCATCTCCTTGCAGAGCAATGGTTAACTTGAATGTGTCAGATCATAGCCTGGGTATATTTTACTAATGTCAATATTTTTGCTACCTAATAGTACACAGTATTATACCTGAAATCTTCCAGGCTGGCAGGGTGCTATTACAAAAGATTGCTTAATTGTAGATTACTACTGTACATTTAAATTTCAGTAGCATATTAAGTTGTCAGGCTTAATTACCGTTATATGTTTAGATTATGCCACAGATTATTTAGTTCAGTACCTAGGTTTGCCAACCTGTTCTCCTTGTGATGTGACAGGGCAGTAATTAGAGCATTACTGAAAACTCTAAAGTTTCCCATGGAGATGTCCAGAAGGCCTGGTGTTCTTACTCATCCTTCGAGGAATCCTCACTCAGCTTTCCTCCCCCTTCTCCCCCCACCCCCGAACGTTCCTTGGTGAATCTCTGTATGGAATGACTTTGGTGGCCCTAGCTCGGCTTCATATGTAAGTTTATCATGAATGCAAAGATATGGAAAAGCCCACTGATTCCACGAAGAGCTCATCAGATGATAGGCTAGGGCAGGGTTTCTCATTCTTGATACTGTTGACATTTTTTATTGTGGGGGACTCTCCTGTGCGTTGTAAGATGTGTGATACCATGTCTGACTCCAGCTGCTAGATGCTGATAGCCTCCCCTCAGTTGTGACAACCAGAACTGTCTCCAGCCATTGTCAGGTGAACTCAGGGGCAAAATTGCCCCTGCTTGAGAATCACTGACCTAGAAAAAGGGAGAGAAAACTGCTCATCAGCTAATCTTGTTTTGATGCTCAGTGTAGAAAATGTTTTCTACCTCTTGGGAGAATTTCACAGTCCTTTTTACTTTCAGCTATTGGAGGTGAGTTTTCTGGGTTTTACCTCTTATGTACAGTGTGAGAGGACTACAAATATGAAATGGGAAGAATAACTAAGAGTGCGAAACAGGTTTCTTTGAAGATTGGGAATTTCTGTATACAAATTCCAGATAAAGTCCTATGATGCCAGTGTAATTGGTGAAGCTTCCGTGTAGTGTTCCTTTGCTATTTATGTCTCCTAGAAATATGCTCAAAATGTGACTTCACTGATGTGACAGTGCCAGATAAGCAGACTTGATGGCTTTCACTAGGTAGTTCGTTAAGAGTTGGTCTGAACCTACATCCCCTATCACACATGTAGGTACAATCCCACCCATACAAGGAGTGGTCCAGGGCTATGGCTCATTCTTCTCTAAATATCGTTTTAACCTTCAGGAAAAGCACCTACTCATACTCATAATGATTCAAATACTTTAAAATTCTTTCATTTTTTTCTTCCCCTTTTCTATCCCTTTCTTCCCTCCCCTCTCCCTCCTTCTACTAAACCAGTCAGCTGCTCCCTTAAGAGCAACCATCTTGCCTCTAACTGAGTACATGACACATCATACATCAATGTATTTTTGTTGAATGGATAAATGAAAGGTTTTTTTAAAGCACTAGTTATAAAGGAAACCAGAATTAGAATCATAGGTTTATATATTTCTAAATCTAGGAAGTGAGATTGATGATGATAATGATGATAGGAAGAACTACTCACCCTCATCATCAACTAGATGGCTTGTGGTGGTGTCAGTTTATCCCAGGCTTACGCTGTGTGCACGTTCATCTGGATATGCATGATACTGCTTTTAAAGTGAATACTTCTTCTCTGTCCAATTATAGAAAGTAACAAGCAGGCACACATGCACACACACACAAATCATGTGTACATCTACCTGTTAAGCAAAGGAGTCCAGTGGCAGAAGACAACAGCACTCTCATGGGCCTTCACATATGCTCAGCAGAGGTAGGGCTCACACTTCCTGAGTCTGGCTATTTATAGCACTTGGATATTCATGAAGTATATTGTTATCAGTTCTGTTTTGCAAAACACCCTGAAACCCTAAATTCTGTCTAGGTAGTGAAATTGTATCTAGTAGCTGACTCGGTTTACCTACTAAAGATTAGATTACATCTTATTTCCCTTGTCCCAATGTCCTTATATTTTCTTGCCTAAGTAACAGTGCCTAGGAGTCAGAGTTCTTTCAATTTCCCAGTTGACTCATCAACATTTTTATTTGCAGCCATTATCACAGAAAACCTTGCAATACCTTCACTGTCTTAGTCTGACCTCTCCAAATGCCTCCTGAAGTGCATCACCTGTGGTCAGCTGCTCTGTACCTGAGAACTGAGTACTTGATCTTGATACAGAGGATTGATCATCCCCAAGGGAAACGGTTACATCCAAGGGATTCTAGTCATGACTTACCTGTACTTCTTAAATTGAAAATCTGTTTTAGATACAGAAAATTCTTCAGTAATAGGTTGGTAAATGGGCATCAATTGTTATCAATAGATTAATACATAAGCTTTTTCCCATTTTTAGGAAAAAGGAAAATAACAATTTTATAGTGGGATTAACCATAGGTACATTTTAGGCATAGTGAAAAATGTGGATGTGCCTCAGGATTCCAGCTCATAACTCATTTGGTTCAATTTAATAGATACTTGTTAAGCATTGACTAAGGAAAGTAATTGTATTAGGCACTGAGAGGAGTACAAAGGAAAAAAACATGATCTCCACCCTGAAGAGATCTCTGCTTCTCTCTCACTATCTCTTTCTGATCTTGAGTTGAAGTACATTCTTAGTCTATGAAGTTGGAAAAGATTTTAGACTTCTAAAACTCATATGTTGAAATAATCTTGAAAAGTAAGAGAGAATTACAGTTTATTCTCTTTACCATGAAATTAAAAGTTATAACTTGAACATCTATAAGATCCAATGAGAACTGATTAGTAATAACATTACCTTTCATGAATTATAATAATATATCAATTGCTGTGTTCACTGAAAATAACAACAAAAATATTAGCATTTAATAATTATGAATCCTGTGCATTTTTTCCCTTAAAATAGGTAAATAGTGTTATGTGCATTCAACTCAGAAGATGAATATTCCTTTTCATTTGACTTAGAATTCCAGAAGACCAAACTGTAGGCTATTCCTATTATAGTATTCTCAGAGTTGACAGAGACCTTGAAGAACACCTGACCAACCACTTCTCCTCCTTATAATTAAAGTTCTTCAGAGAGTAACTCTCCCTCCTTATTGCATACCTCCTAACTTCTTCCTGTCAGGGGTGTTGTTCTCACCCAGGATTGAAGGTGATGAAACAGAGGAGCTAATTCGCAGGGCTCTGATATTGAGGGTGACCATGATGGTCTCTGTGTCCACCAGAGTCTGGCTGCTTGATGGATGGGATGGGTGGGGAATAAGACAGAGCACGTAGAATATTGCTCTATGTTGACTACAAGCAGATCTGCAGAATAGAGTGCAGACCCCTAAGAAGGGACTTGTCAGATGGAGAATCATAAATCATGGCTCAGGGTGCTGGGTCTTTGTGGATAATATGATTTTTGAGCCAAAGCCTCTCTAGTCTCCACTGACTTGATTTTTAAAAGCTAGTTACATGATATCTAACACATTTAGCCTTATCAAACATTAATGTTATAGAGGGAATAAATTTCACAGATCCTTTTGTAAGAGTAAGTTTGGGTAAGACAAAGGACAGCGGGGTGAGACAAGCATCAATTCATGCAGATAACTCAAGTGGAAAAGAGAAATACAGTCAGGGTAGCAGTGGTAAGGAAAATTTTTGAAAAAAGAAGAGGTTATGGGTCTAGAGGCAAATTTTTCATTCTCACAACCTTGCTAGTTAGTATCTGACCCTACTTGTACTCTCCAGATTAACTAGCAAGTGGCAGTTGTGTCTTTCATTGGTGGAGAAATCGGGTCTAATACTGGTAACTCCTGCCTAACATTAGCTGGATCTGGAAATTCTGGTCATTTTCTCCTCTCCCTTTCTATATGGACTGAAGCAACAGGGATGGTACAGAAAACTTTATGATGGCTTTTTTAAAACTCAATTTTTTCTTGAGAGAATTATTTTTGAAGTTTGAAAAATATTCCTTATATATTGCCAGCATTATTTTAAGATGACTCAAAAGCTTTGGTGCATTTCACTGTGCATATAATGAACTTTTTATCCAAGGAAATAGTGGCATAGAGTGGGATACAGACCTACAAAAGTTCAAGGAAATATATAATTACAACCACGATACCATATATGTAATATGGGTCTATTTCTCAAAAGTGTAAACCCAGGCTGAGAGCAGTGGTTCACACTTGTAAC
The DNA here is from genome assembly GCF_000164805.1 of Carlito syrichta. Taxonomy (NCBI): domain Eukaryota; kingdom Metazoa; phylum Chordata; class Mammalia; order Primates; family Tarsiidae; genus Carlito; species Carlito syrichta. The sequence continues at coordinate 46,758 of NW_007232158.1, read as the reverse complement.
CCCAGTGCTTTGGGAGGCCTGAGTGGGAGGATCACTTGAGCTCAGGCGTGTGAGACCAGCCTGGGCAACATGGCAAGACCTCATCTCTACCCAGAAACAATTTCCAGGCAATGTGGCACATGCCTGTAGTCCCAGCTACTTAAGAGACTGAGGCAGAAGGTCTGCCTGAGCTCAAGAGGTAGAGGAAAGGGTGAACTGTGATCATGCCATTGCACTCAAGCCTAGACAACAGAGTGAGACCCCAGCTCAGAAAAAAAAAAAATGTAGAATTCCGGAATAAGATGGCCAACATGAGGCATCTAGAATGAGTTTCTCCTGCAGAGTAAACCAAGATAAAGAGAGTTCCCTCAGCACCCAGAGAGGAACCAATTCAGCAGTAATTTCCATGAGTCTCCAAGAGTGACAATAACCACTTAGAGCAAAAAAGAAGAAAATCCACTGAACTTGGCTGGAACTGACTGAACTCTTTCCTGCATTGCACAGTCCACCACAGCCTCTGGACAATGGGGAAGGTGAGTTATGGGAATTCAGGAGTTCTGTGCTCCTGCTGTGAACTTGCAGGGTCCCTGCGCCTTATGAGACTCCAGCCCCTCATAGAAATCTGCCTTCCACACAGTCATGCCTAACATGGAGTGGTGCAAGAAAAAAGCATTGAGCAGTACCAGCTGCCAGTTCCCAGGACCTCAACTCTTGTAGGACGGAGAGGTTGCTTTCCAGCCAGCTTGAGAGGAGAAGGGTCCATGGGCAAACTCCACTGCTACAGACAGTTCCCTGCTGGGTGGGTTGCCTGAGAACACCTGAGGCCCTGAAGCTGGCTGTACCATGACATTCAGATGATCACAGATTGCCTGAGGCCAAGGCAGGAGCTGGTGGGACACATTGCCATAGTAGTCTCTCACTATCTTTGTGAACTCTCGATGCCTGCCCTACCTAACAGTGTTAACCCAATGACCTGGGACTCCTTTCTAATCGCCACTGAGGCAGCTAAGAATGCACACTTGTGGAGTGTCTCATCTTTCCCCTGCAGTACCCCAGAAGTCTCAAAACAGACAGAAAACAGGAAATCCCCACGGCCACGCCCTAAGCCTAGGCTGGCTGGGCACTTCCTCCAAGAAGCAGTTACCAAGGAGAAACCATACAGCTACCATTGTAGATGACTTTCTCCCACAAGTGTCACCTCCTGGCTATAGAACAACAGTACAGCCAACCACAGTGAATACAGTACCTCAGCTTTGGAGAAGGTCAGAACCCAAGTGTCAGCTAACAATACTTTTCAAGCCACTCTAGCCACTCAGAACACCATGAGCCAGTGTAGATACACAGCACAGGGTCACCACATCTGGCAATTGAGAAACTCATCACACCAAGCCTATATTATAACCTGGAGACCCCTATAGAGCCTACATGAACCCCTTGCCTACATTAGCCCCTTGCCAACCTCAAATAGAAGAAAGCATCTACCCAAATCGGAAGGAACCAGAAAAATAATTCTGACAATATGGAAAAGCAAAGTTCTCCGACACCCCCCCAAATAACACCCACTCTTCAGCAACAAACCCTAACCAAACTGAAATTGTTGGAATTCAAGATGTTGAAGTTAAAACTGGTCAATGAACTTCAGGAGTTAGTTGAAAACCAAAATAAAGACATTTTAAAAACTATTCAGGACATGGATGAATAATTCTCCAGAACACAGATGAAAACTTCTCCAATTCCACCTTAAGAAAAAACCAAGCTGAAATCTGGAAATGAAAGAAGCATTTAGGGAAGTACAAAATGCAGTGGAAAATTTTGGCAGTGGACTAGAACAAGCAGAAGAAAGGATCTCAGAACTTGAAGACAAAGTTTTTGAATTAACCCAATTGAGCAACAAGAAAAACAGAATCAAGAGAACAGAATATAGTCTCCAAGAAATGTGGGATTATGTAAACTGTCTAAACCTAACAATCATAGGTGTTTCTGAAGAAGAAGAGAAAGCAACCAGTTTGGATAATCTATTTGAGGGAATAATAGAGGAAAATTTTCCTGGTCTCTAAACATCTAGATACAAGAAGCCCAGAGAACCCCTAGAAGATGTATTGTAAAAAGATCATTTCCATGGCATATAATCAAATGGCTATGTAAAGTTAATGTGAAGGAAAGAATTTTAAGAGAAGTGAGACAAAAACATCTAATCACTTACAAAGGTAAATGTATCAGACTAACAGCAGACTTCTCAGAAGAAACCCTACAAGCCAGAAGGGACTGGAACTCATCTTCATCAATCTCCTCAAACTAAATAACCAGCAGAAGATTTTGGATCCTGCAAAACTAAGTTTCATAAATGAAGAACAAAGGAAGTTCTTCGCAGACAAACAAACACTGAGGGAATTTATCACCAGACCAGTTCTACAAAAAAATATTCAAAGGAGTCCTAAATACTGCAACAAAAGGTCAAAATATATTAATAGAAAAATACTGGAAATCATAAAACTCACAAGCTTTATGGAACTCCAACACGATAGATAAAATAAATAAAAAATAAACAAGACAACCCAGATAAAAAACAGTATGATGTATAGCATAGTAACTTATATATCATTATTAACTCTGAACATAAATGGTCTCAATGCCCACAAAAAGGATATAACCTGGAAGGATATATTTTTTAAAAACATACACACATCTCAAATCTCAGCTGCCTTCAAGAGACTCACTTAACTCCCAAAGACTGCTGTTGACTCAAAGTAAAGGGGTGAGGAAAAGTATTCCATGAAAATGGAAACCAAAAACAAGCAGGAATAACCATTCTCATATCAGATGAAACAAACTTTAAATTAACGACAGTTTTTTAAAAAGCTATTATATAATGATAAGGGGATCAATTCAATGAGAAAATATAAAAATTTTAAGTATAAAGATGTCTAACACCAGTGTCCCCAGCTTTATAAAACAAATTCTACTGGACCTAAAAAAAGAGATAGACGGTAAAATAATAATAATGAGAGGTTTCAACACTCCACCAGCAACAACAGATAAATCATCAAGGCAGAAAGTCAAGAAAGAAACAGGATCTAGAGCAAATGGAGCTAACAGACACCTATAGAAAATTCCATCCCCAAACTACAGAATATACATTTTTTTCATCAGCACATGGAACATTCTCTAAGATAGACCATATGCTTGGCCATAAATCAAGTATCAATCAATTCAAAAACATCAAAATCATATCAAGCACTATCTCAGATCACAGGGGAATAAAACTAAAAATTAACTCCAAGGAGAACTCATGAAATGAGAGATATGGTAGTCAAACAATTTTCTCCTGAATGATCCCTGTATCAACAATAAAATCAAGATAGAAATTTAAAAATTCCTTGAAAGGAATGACAGCAATGAAACAAGATATCAAAACCTCTGAGACACAGCCAAAATTGTGCTCAGAGGAAAATTTACTGTACTTGAGGCCTACATTAATAAGACTGAAAGATCACATATTGACAACCTAACATTATACCTCAAGGAACTAGAAAAACATGAACAAACCAAAATCAAAGCTAGCAGAAGAAAAAAATATATATCAGAGCAGAACTAAATAAAATTGAAATTTAAAACATACAAAGGATCAATGAAAAAGTTGGTTCTTTGAAAAGATAAACAAAATTCACAGGCCACTCATTAGATTAAGTAAGAAACAAGGAGAAAGACTCAAGTTAACTCAGTCAGAAATGAAAGAGAAGACATTACAACTGATACAAAGGAAATTCAAAAGATCATCCAAGACCTATTATGTACACTTTTGTGCAAACTGCACAATCTAGAGGGAAATGGATAAATTCTTGAAAACATACAACCTCCAGCTTGAAAATAAAAGAGGAAATAGAAACCCTGAACAGACCAATAATGAGTAGAGACATTGAAACAGTAATTAGAAGTTTCCCAAGAAAAAAAGGTTCAGGACCTGATGGACTCACAGTTGAATTCTACCAGACCTTCAAAGAAGAACTGGTGTCCATTTTACTGAAGCTTTCCAGAAATTTCAAGAAGAGGAATTCCTCCCGAGCTCATTCTATGAGGTAGTGTCACTCTGAAAAAAACAATGAAAAAAAAGAAAATTGCAGACCCAAATCCCTTATGAACATAGACACAAAAATCCTCAACAAAATGTTAGCAAACCAAATTCAACAGCACATTAAAAAAAAAAATACACCACAACCAAGTGGGTTCTATCCCAGGGATGCAAGAGTAGTTCAACAAACATAAGACAATAAATTTCATCCACTACATAAACAGAATTAAAAACAAAAACCATATGATCATTTCAATAGATGCATAACAAAGATTTTATAAAAATTTATGATAAAAACCCTCAGCAAAATAGTCATAAAAGGAGCATTACTCAAAATAATAGAAACTATATACTACAAACCCACAGACAACGTCATCCTAAATGAAGAAAATTTGAACACATTCCCCCTCAGAACACTTTCACCACTACTATTCAACATAGTACTGGAAGTCCTATGGAAGTCCTAGCCAGAACAATCAGGCAAGAAAAAAATAAATAAATAAAGGGTATCAAAATTGGAAAAGAAGAATTCAAACTACCTTTGTATGCCAACAATATGAGAACCACCAAGACTCCGCCAAAAGACTCCTGGACTTTGACAAATGAAATCGACAAAGTTTCAGGATACAAAATCAACACACACAAATCAGTAATACCACTATACACCAATAATGATCAAGCTGAAAATCAAATCCAGAACTTAATTCCACTTACAGTAGCAGCCAAAAAATCAAAATACATCGGAATATATTTAATCAAGGAAATGAACTACAAAATCCTAATTAAAAAAATTGCAGCGGACACAAAGAAATGGAGAAACATCCCATGCTCATGGATTTCATTTCATTTTATTGCACTTCCATGTTTATTGCAGCACTATTCACAATAGCAAAAACATAGAATCAACCTAAACGCCCCTCAGTGGAAGATGGATAAGGAAAATGTGCCACACATACACAATGCAATATTAGTCAGTCATTAAAAAGAATGAAACATCAATTAATTTATTTATTAGTTTGTTTCACTTGCACTCACTCTACATGTAGCTTTTTTGCTTAATATTTAACTTATGAACTCTTCATAGGTATTGTTTATAAAAGATTATATTGTTTTCAATTGCATGGACATGCCATAATTTTCCTAACCATTAATTTATGATAATGCTTTTAAGTTTTTACCAAGTTATGGTTAGTATTAAAGTCATTTAAAATTTTACTTTATTTTATTTTTTCCTTTTTAATTTTTATTTTGAAATTGTGGGATACAATTCAGGATTAGGTATACAAATGTTCATTGTGCAAGTACCCTTATTGATGAGGTGTGCTCTCCCTTCCCCAGGTGGATATTGACTACCATCAATCCCAGCTATCCCCCCCAGCTCTCTTTCCACAATTTCCCACTACTTTCAATCCCTTTACTACAATAATATGGTAGTTGTTCAAGGCCCACTTATGAGTGAGAACATGTTATACTCATCTCTTTGTTTCAGTGAGAGATCACTCAGTATTGTAAGCTCTAATTCCATCCATCTTGCTGTGAAGTTCATGATTTGGTTCTTCTTTATGGTTACATAATATTCCATTGTGTATATGTACCAAATTTTTTAAACCAGTCCTCTTTTGATGGGCAGCATGGTTGGTTCCATGTTCTTTCTATTGTGAACAATGCTGTGATAAACATACGTGTGCAGGTATCTTTTTTATAGAGTGAACTGAGTTCTTCTGGGTATATTCCCAGTAGGGGGATTGTGGGATCATATGGAAGGTCAATTTTTAGGTGTTTTAGGAATCGCCACACTGATTTCCACAGAGGCTGTACTAGTTTACATTCCCATCAACAGTGTAGAAGTGTTCCCTTTTCACCACATCTTCTCCAGCATCTGTTATTTTTTGAGTTATTGATGATGGTCATTCTGACTGGAGTTAGGTGGTATCTCGGTGTAGTTTTAATTTGCATGCCCTTGATGATTAGTGAGGCTGAACATTTTTTCATGTATCTGTTGGCTGCTCGTATGCCTTCTTTTGAGAAGTGTCTATTCATATCTTTTGCCCACTTTGTAAAGGGGCTGTTTGTTTTTTTCTTTTCAGCATATTTGAGTTCCTTGTAGATCCTCAATGTTAGGTATTTGTCAGAAATGAAGTTGGCAAATATTTTTTCTCAGTCTATGGACTGTCTCCCTGTTCTCTTGATGGTTTCCTCTACAAGACAACAAATGAGAAGACCAAATCCCAGACACATAATAATTTGTGTAAACAAAGTCAGTACAAAAGAAAAAATCCTAAAGGTAGTAAGAGTAAAAGGTCAGACTACCTGCTGGGGGAGACCAATTAGAGTAGCAGCAGATTTATCTACAGAAACCCTTCAGGCTAAGAGAGCTTGGAGCCCAGTCTTCAAAGTCCTCAAAGATAATCAATTTCAGCCAAAAATAACCTACCCAGCTAAACTAAGCTTCACCAGTGAGGAGAATTAAAATCTTTCCCAGACATTCAATCCCTAAAAACTTATGCTGCCTCTAGACCAGCCCTACAAGAAACACTTAAGAAAGTATTAAACACTGAAGAAAGGGAAAAAAGAACAACAGCATTCTTCACAAGAGTGCAGGAAAAAGATTGATGACACACACGACTCAACCCAAAAATCAAAAGAAACACAACAAACAAACAGGATCAACAATACCTCTATATAAGAACCCCATGACAGGGATAAACTCTGACATTTCAGTAATTTGGCTTATTGTGAATGGACTAAATGCACCACTGAAAAGACAGAGAATAGCAAAATAGATAAAATATCATAAAGTAACAATATATTGTCTCTAAGAGACTCATCTCACCAGAAAGGACATTCACAGGCTCAAAGTAAAAGGATGGGGAACAAAATTTCAGGCAAATGGAACACAAAAGAAAGCTGGCATTTAAAATTTTTAAATTCTAAGGATTTTCCCTGTATTTTAGATTACCTATTTATAATAAATTATTAGAATTGGTATTAAATGATCAATGTTTTATTTATGAATTTGTTTATTTATTTATTTGAAGAATCAATAATTTTTAAATGACCATATTACCCAAAGTAATCTACAGATTCAATGCAATCTCTTTCAAACTACCAATGTCATTTTTTAGAATTTTTTTTTAAATCCTAAAATTCCACAATACCCATTAAGTTACCAACATCATTCTTCTCAGATCTGGAAATGACAATACAGAAATTCATATGGAAACATAAACAACCACGAATAGCCAAAACAATCCTTAGCAAGAGAAATAAAGCAGGAGGTATCACACTTCCAGACTTCAAACTCTACTGTAAAGCTACAGTAATCAAAACAGCTTGGTGCTGGTATAAAAATGGGCACATAGACCAATGGAACAGGATAGAGATTCCAGAAGCAAAGCCTCAATTCCTCAACCAACTCATCTTTGACAAAGCCTCCAACAAAAACTACCGGGGAGAGGAAAACCTATTCAGTAAATGGTGCTGGGTAAACTGGCCTACCACATGCAGAAGACTGAAACAGGACCCCTACCTAACACCATACACAAAAATTAACTCTAAATGAATCAAAGATCTAAGTGTAAAACCTCAAACTGTAAGAATCTTAGAAAACGCAGGAGACACCTTTATGGAAATTGGAACTGGCAACAAATTCCTATCCAGAACCCTAAAGGCCAATACCTTAAGAAATAAGATAGACAAGTGGGACCTCATCAAATTAACGAGCTTCTGCAAAGCAAAATAAACCACCAAGAGAGCAGGGAGACAGCCCACAGAATGGGAAAAAATATTGGTCAACTGTATATCTGACAAGGCCTAACATCTAGGATCTACACGGAACTCAAGCACACCAAAAAGGAAAAACACAAACAGGCCCTTTAAAAAGTGGGCAAAAGACATGAATAGACGCTGCTCAAAAGAAGATATACAGGCAGCCAACAGACACGTGAAAAAGTGCTCAACCTCACTCAATATCAGAGAAATGCAAATCAAAACCACACTGAGATACCACCTAACCCCTGTAAGAATGGTCATCATTAATGAAACAAACAACAACAGATGCTGGCGAGGATGTGGAGGAAAAGGAACACTTCTACACTGCTGGTGGGAATGCAAACTAGTACAACCTCTTTGGAAGACAGTGTGGTGATTTCTGAAAGAACTAGAAATTGACCTTCCATATGACCCAGCAATTCCTCTATTGGGAATATACCCGGAGGAACTCAAATCATTCTACAGAAAAGATACCTGCACATGTATGTTTGTTGCAGCTCTATTCACAATAGCAAAAACATGGAACCAACCGTGTTGCCCATCGAAGCTGGACTAGATTTTAAAAAGTGGTACAGCCGGGCTCGGTGGCTCAGCCTGCAATCCCACGCCTTTGGGAGGCTGAGGTGAGTGGATTGCCTGAGCCTGCAGGTTCGAGACCCGCCTGGGCAACAAGACCTCATCTCTACAGTAAATCAAAAAATCAGCCGGGCGTGGTAGCGCATGCCTGTAGTTCCAGCTACT
>NW_007232158.1:13434-38178 GCF_000164805.1 Carlito syrichta | reverse complement strand
CAGGTCGAGGCTGCGGTGGCCAGGAGTGGCCACTGCACTCCAGTCTGGGTGACAGAATGAGACTCCAACTCAAAAAAAAAAAAAAAGTGGTACATATACACAATGGATTATTATGCAGCCACAAAGAAGAACAAATATATGGACTTTGCAGCAACTTGGATGGATTTGTAGTTGATCATACTCAGTGATTTATCACAGAAACAGAGAACTGAGTTCCATATGTTCTCACTCATAAATGGACCTTGAACAATTATAATGCTATAAGAAAGTGATTGGCAGGAGTAGAAAACAGTCAGGGGAGGGGAGTGGGATTGGCAATTGAGGGAAACTGCTAGGAGAGGGAGGGACATACCTCATCAACAAGAGTACCTGCATGATTAATGTGTATATACATAACCCTGAATTGTACCCCACATCTCCATAATAAATAAATAAATAAATAAGTAAATAAATAAAATCCTAAAATTCATATGGAACCACAAAAGAACCAGAATAGACAAATCCTAAGCAAAAAGAACAAAGCTGGAGGAATCAAATTACCTGACTTCAAATTATACTACAAGGCTGTAGTAATCGAAACAGCATGGTATTGGTACAAGAACAGACACATGGACCAATGGAACAGAATAGAGAATCCAAAAATAAACCCTAATGCCTACAATCAACTGATCTTTGACAAAGCTGACAAAAATATACACTGGGAAAAGGTTACCCTATTCAACAAATGGTGCTGGGAAAATTGGATAGCTCCATGCAGAAAAATTAAACTTGATCCCTATCTCTCCCCATATACAAAAATTAACTCAAAATGGTTTAAAGACGTAAATGTCAGACCTGAAAACATAAAAATCCTAGGAGAAACTCTTATGGACATTGACCTAGGCAATGGCCAGAAACTCAAAAGTAAATGCAACTAAAACAAAAATAAATAAATGGCATTTAATTAAACTAAAAAGTTTCTGCACGGCAAAAGAAATAATCAACACAGCAAACAGGCAACCTACAGAATGGGAGAAGATATTCAGAAGCTATACATCTGACAAAGAACTAATATCCAAAATCTACAAAGAACTCAAACAAATCAGCAAGAAAAAAGCAAATAAGCTCATTAAAATGTGGGCAAACAATAGAAAAAGACATTTCTCAGAAGAAGATATACAAATGACCCATAAACATAGGGAAAAATGCTCAACATCACTCATCATCAGGGAAATGCAAACTAAACCAGAATGAAATACCTTCTTACACCAGTCAGAATGACCACCATTAAAAAATCAAAAAGCAACAGATGCTGGCGCAGATGCAGAGAAAAGAAAATACGTATACACTAGTGTAAACTAGTACAACTCTATGGAAAGCAGTATGGAAATTACTCAAAGAACTAAAAGTAGATCTACCATTTGATCCAACAATCTCACTACTAGGTATCTACCCTAAGGAACAGAAGTCGTTATATAAAAAGACACGGGCACCTGCCTGTCCATCAACACAATTCAATTGCAACGACGTGGAATCAGCCAAAATGCCTATCAACCAATCAGTGAATAATGAAAATGTGGTATATATGCAACATGGAATACTATGCATTCATAAAAAAGAATGAAGTCATGTCCTTTACAGAAACATGGATGAAGCTGGAGAGCATCATTCTAAGTAAACTGACTCAGAAACAGAAAGCCAAACATCGCATGTTCTCACTCATATGTGGGTGCTAAACAGTCCCTAAGATGGAAATAATAGCCACTGGGAACACCACTAAGGGGAAAGAGGGAAGTGGAGTTATGTTTCAGAAACGATCTCTGGGGAACAATGTTCTCTATCTGGGGAGTGAGCAACCTGAAACCCAATTTCCACCACTACACAATATGTCCATGTAACAAATATGCATGTGTACTCCTGAACCTAAAATAAAAATAAAATGTAAACCCAATTCTTCCTCTTTATACAGTTATCAGGAACCACGTGTCATCAGGTGATTCATATAAGATGTCTCCAGAAAAGGAAAAAAATTTAGAACACAAAGACTGGCTAGTATCAGCTTAGATTTAGCCATTAAAGTATAATCATTATGTGATCATTATGTGATACTGACTGAATGAATATCTGGGGAAAATTCCAAAGGAATTGCCATTCTTTCTTCAGATGACCCAGAGATGCAATGAACCCGATGTCTTTCAACTCCTGCCAGGTATAGTTGCTAACTCTCAAGGGGATTACAAAGTTCTGAAGGCCCATCAGGTTTTATTAGGCATCAAAAATGTTTGAATATTGGCAGTTTCATATGGTTCAACCTAATACACTGAACTGATCCAATAGACTTTTGCGACAAAGATATTCATCATAGAAAGTTCACAAAAGAAAAGAGAAGATTATAAAAACTCTATTTGATCTCAAACATCTAAATATGTCTCATACTTTTATCAGTATTGCTAATTGTTAACATCTCCCCTATACAACTAAGTTGAAAACAAAATAATATGCATAACATATATTTAGATTAGGTTCGCTCGAATTCACAGAGACTCATAAAAACATTAAATGTGAATTTTAAAATGATATTCCTGCAGGAAACTTATTTTAAGCCTATTATCTGGTTTCTTTCAGGGACTGGGCTAATGTCTCCTCTTATGGCATTGGGATGTAATAGAAAAGAGTACTGGAATTGAAGTCAAAAGACATGATTTTGTTTTCTGGTTCTGTTGTTAGCTATATGACTGAACAAATTACCTAACGTCTCTGATCCTCAATTTCTTTAGACTTAAAATGCTAAATAACACAAAGTTAATCTTGTGAAAGTTAAATAATGTATTGAAAGTATATATTACTTGACTAACAGTTGTTCAGTAACCATTAAATCAGAAGTGTATTGAATTTCTATAGTTTCAAAGAAGGACACTTGGAAACTGACAGAGAAAAAGTTAAATATACTCAAATTTCAATATGAGCATGTTCTACATAGGCACGTAAAGACTCAGAATATTTCAAATGAATATATCATTCTTCTTTATGACAGTCCTTTCCTGGGTTAGATGACAAGGTGCTATGAAACAGATTGACAAAATCCAACAGTTTAAGTAAGTAACATCTGACATTTCAACAATTAGAGTTTAACAAATTAGCATATACTGGGAAATACTGTACTGTACTCTGTTTTCATGAGGGACCTCCCTGGGAGAGTGTTCCTAGAGTGATATGAATCTTAACCAAATCTATTCAATAATTGTCTCTAGTTAATCCGATTAGTTTTAACTTGAATAATGAAGCCTCTAACGGTATTTAATGTAACATGTCTATAAAGTCCAACAATTACTCTTCTGAGTAGAACTAAACAATTAGAAACAAGATCCATGGCAGAGAGCATTAATGGACACAACTAGAAAGGCAATTTCTCCACGAAACTGGCACAAAATTGTTTCCCAGTTAAGAAAGATGGTGGCTTTGGGGAGAAGGGGAAGATGTCCTATTTGTTCAAAGTAAAATAAATCAACCACTTCCACTTGACCCTTCTGCAAGTGAAACCAAGTTTAAAGGTTCCCTACATGTTGCAATCTGGACGTTTCTCCCCTAAGGACATACATTTCCAAACTCTTAGCATTTTTAAAACCAGAAGGCATTCTAAACTTAACTAAAGACTCAGTTCGTATTCTTTGGTATTCCATATCAAATATCATAAGAAAAATATCTATCATAGCAACTTGTCTGCCTACTTAATAAATATGACCTAATAAAACGTCTGCTATTTCCATTCCTTGGTCTCAGATATATCAATCTGCAATCAACTTTCCAACCTTTCTAAAGATTTGCCTCCCACTGAAAACATGTTTGGCTTCCTGTTCAACGGATGTTTATTTTTCATAGTTTAGAATAAGACATAATTGCTAAAATGCTGAATTTCAGCAACCCTCATAGTCTTCCAGTCGATATGACAGCTCTGACAGTTTTGTGCTTCTGATCAAATGATTGATCACGCTTTTACAAAAATTGGAACATATTCTGTCAGTACACTGGTACTGAGCCACAAGAGTGTTGTGTGTGTATTTGAGTGCAGCTAACAGAAAAACACAATAAAGTAAACCACTTTTGGAAAGCAAAAAATATATATAATTATCAATTAGTTCTTGATTTAAAAATTATATGAGGTTCATACAGCATGCGAGCAATCATTTTTATTAGTTAAATTTATCAACTTCCACTTAGAATATAAACCACTGAGATTATACTTGAGTTTCCAATTCCAGAAAATTAGAGTATATGGGGATCCAGAAAGCAGCTATCAGTGCTGAATTAAGACACAAGGCTTTTAATATCTTAGTTGTAGGCATTTCAGTGAGCTGAATTAGTTTTCCTCCTTGAAAGGAGAGACAGGGACAGGACTGTAGTATCTACAAGGATTCACCTAGGTTGTATGCAGCATTTAAGAGGTATATTCATAGGTAATGTGCTATAAGTGTAACCAACTTTAAGAAAAACCACCATAGAAAATCCAAATTTCAAAACCAATAAATTAGGAAAATGCTTGTTTACTCTAAAAGAAAATACTGCAGAATCCTTGTAAGTAATAGGCTTCCCTGGTACATTTAAATTGATTAGATTTACTAGCAAACAGCAAAGCTTCAGAAGAACATTATTCTGAGTAACCAAGTCAGCAAAACTGTTAAAGAAGGGAGAAAATAGTTGGAGACACATAAATGCTTTAAATCCCAGCATATCGCCCACATAGTCTTTTTCAAGTGCCAAACGTATTGCCTTGCATATCATTCACGTAGCTGCTGAGGTATGTGGGGTTTTGTTTTTCCAAATTCACGATTTACAAGGAGAAATGACAGGTGCTTATGACTAACAGTAAACTTCATTTACTCTAAGAGATGCTTTAACTCATTTGCAATTCGGTGCAAGATCCAAAGGGGTTGCTTTGCACCGGTAAGTCATGCCACTGCTATCAAGCTGGTCAAGCTCATATAGAGTCCTAACCAGGGAGAATGAAGAGTTAATCTAAGAGCATTTGGGGCTCTGCTGTAACAAAGCCAAGATGTAAAACTCACTAGTGCCTTGAGCTCAACGTAGAGAATAACATAAGGAGAATGACCTCAGGTCGGTGAGACTCCAGAATAATCTAGACATAGGCTGCAGAAACAACCTCAAAATCCCAAGAGCCTAACATAGCACAGGTAATTTCTCAGCTACACTATGTATTTCACTCACTTGAAGAGGTACTTCTGCTCCACACAGGCACTAGAGCCCTAGAGGACAGACGTTGTACCATCATCTTGCAGTCTCAATACCTGGGGCATGCATCCTCCTCGACAAGGCAGGGAAGAGCAAGGAACTGGCCTCTAACTGCCTTGGCACAAAGTGACATGCTTCATTTCTGCTCACATCTCATTGGCCAGAACTAATCACATGGCTCTGCTAGTCACTTTAAGGGGCTGGGGAACATGGGAAGCAACTGAAATATTTAGTGAGCACTTCTGTCTCTGTCAGAGACTTTAAAGACTCTCTTCCCATATTTTATGTATAAAAATTAAAACACTAACAAATTATAAAGCTGGCATTTGAATATAGTGCTGAGGTTGAGGTTACTAGTGCTCACAATATCCAGTTTTTCTTTCCTTCCTGAGTGTAGGGGACAGGTAGGTGGAGAGACATGACTAGCTCTGTCCTGTGAGAGGTAAGAAATGGTAGCTCAGGTAGGGAGAAGCTCCCCTGTGATTCTCCAGATTCTCTCCTAACCTGCTACATCGATGGCCTGCCTAGGTACACAATGGTAAAGCAGAGTGCCCCTGCCTGTTTGACCCATGTTGATTATACAACATGAAAAAGAAATAAACCTTCCTTGTCCTGATACACAAAGACTTCATAGTTCTTATGACAGCATAAGGCCAACCTATTCTAACACCAATACCTTTTCCCAAAAACATGCTCCATGGCATATTAGTAACAGCAGAGGTCCTGAAGAAAGGTTTTCTGTAGTCAAATAAAGTCTGAGAAAAATGGCCCTCTTTGGGATTCCTGCTGCAAGTTTCTGAAAACAGCATTAAAAAAGATTTCTGCAAGTAAGAAATCCTTTAAACATGGTATAACCCAGTGTTTCAAGCTTATCTGAACCCCAAAACTTTTATCATTTACCTACATCCTTATTTATGTATTTACTTATTTAAACATTTCTGTTACTATCCCTGAAACACCTTTTGGGACATACTGTACTATGTCACATGACAGATTCAGCCCTGGTAATCAGAAGCCTAATGACACACTCTCCTATACAATTTTACTCTACATCCTAAGAGAAATACAACCTGTTGCACTCCATTCTGAAGGATTAGTGATTTTCCCTGTAAATTAATATGGGTTATTATTCAATACCTGTCCCAAAGGCTCAGATGCCAGCATAATGACAAGCAATTTTGCTTTCCTCAACCGGGTTAGCTTCTCAATTGCTATCCTAAGTCATAATTTTTCAGACAAAAGAACTTAAACTTAGATTGAAGTGTCAGACCTAAGGTAATGGGATAAAACGAAGACATAAGCAGAGAAGCTGGAATAGGAGGGTTGGGGGACGAGTTTGGAAAGACAGACAGGGTAATTCCTAATGAGATTGACCAAGGCTCTGATGTGTTCCTTTATCTCCCCCTGCACTTAAGACCTACTTACAAACTTAGTGGATTTCGTGAATTCTAATTATTACCTAGCCAGAAGTTGTAATATAAGTATCAAAGTCAGCTCAAACAAAATGGGTTACCTTGTTCATTCAAATTAACATGACCTTTGGTAATTTAAATATCCAGAAGTCACGAATCCCAACACCAAAGTCCAAGAGCCACACAGACTCTCTTAATGGTACCGGTCTGTGGCGATCGCCTTACGCCAAGCCTGTGAAAGGGACTCACCAGGGAACACACCTAATACCTGAGTCCAGTTTTGATTTTTATCAGGATTTGAAGAAGTGGCTACATTATTTATTCCCAGAACTCTCTTTCTCTCCATCAGTAGCTTCCAGACACTGCCCCTCAGATTTCTCAGGGCATGTTTATGTCATGTAACCAAGTTGTTGGTGACTGTCTTTCAGGGACTCTTGAAAACAATTTGGAAGTAGTCATCTTATCTTCACATAGGTGGCTCCTTTTTGCCTCAGCAATCAAACCTGCAGTTACTCTTACTACTTTCCTTCTGGTCACTTTCTTCAGCGTTTTCCTACTTCCCCTCCTTCCCTACCCGCCCCCCCATGATGAATGAAGTGTCCTTGGTCTGGTAATTAAATGCCCTTTTGGCAAATGGAAGATTATTTTCTCCCAAGCATATTTTAACTTGACTCAGAGTAGCAAATCAATCATTATACATTCCTATAATAATAAAAGCATGATCTATGTATACAAGCTGTCACAGGCAATATCTTTCTTCATTCTGATGTTATGAAAAACAGACATGCCTTAAAGGAAACACCTGTTGGAGAGCAGCATTTTTAAAAATGCTGGAGGAGACCCACTTCATCATAAAGGCACCCATCTGGTGTCCTTGCCAAAGCAAAACCTAATGCAATTTAGATCGCCATCTCTTAGCTAAAGCTCCTTTCTGCCATATGCTTTGCAAATGACACGCTCCTCACAGAAATAGACCTTTCTAAAGAGACTAATAAATCATCTAAGGGAGTCTCAGCACAACAGTCTTAGAACTTAAAGGTGATGCTATTGGAGGAAAAGGGGCACCATCCAGGTCAAAAAAGACTTGTCACATCCTGACTAAGGGTAGGGGGCTTTGTGAGGTAGAGAGGTTGGCAAGAAATGTGGTGAGAGTTATCTGGGATGGCATGTTTGGGATAAGGGTGGAGTTGGTTCCCTGATGATGAGACATACTTCTTACTGCCCAGTCAACAGTGTGGTACTTCTATCTGTGAGCACTAAGGAGGCATTGGATCTTGCAGCAGCTTCAGAGTTGCGTTTCTGGATTTCACCTTTGGAAACTGACAGGTCAAGTATGCTGGATGAGAACCATGTTTGCATTTTTGAATGAAGCTTCTAGCTTTCTTTTCTGATGGCTGCCTTTTGGGGGGCTGCTTTGATATACTTGGAGTCAATGTCTTTTGAGCACATGTTTGAACATGTCACAGCTTTTATTATCCCACGTTCATGGCAACTTATCCTATATAAATCCTATCACTTAAAAGAAGATATAAATGAAGGACCATGTGCCTTCGGTTTCCTGTGGTGGCACCTGATGAGAGAGAGAGCAAGCCATGTAGGAAAACCTCTATTAAGAAGGTAGATTAGGTTTCACAGTGACAGGTGAGGAAGCATGGCTTCCAAGAATGTAAATCTGTCATCATTATTTTCTCCAGTTTACAAACTTGACTCTGATTATTCTTGAAGATGATCTGCCAATGGACGAGATCGTCCACTGTTTACAGTATCTGTTAGAAAGTTCAAAAAGCCCCAGCAGTTTTTAAATTCTTTTGCAGGCCTCATTTTCATCTATGTTAGGAAATCCTGGCTTCTGACCATTCCATCTGAAATTTCCTTAAAACTCCACAGATGGCTTGTAAATTCTTAAGAGAGAGTTTTCTGGCCTGGATGCACAGTCATATATTTTTTGTTCAAGACTTGAGTTATACAAAAATAACAAATTTCATAAAGTCTTAGCATAGGGAGAAGAACAAGTTCCCTGGCCAAGTACTGAGGAGAAGGGAAGGAATATGTCAGTGTGTCTAGGAGTTTCAGCGACCTTTGTGGTTCAGTGTTTTAAAAACCCACTGTAACTGTCTCTAGAAAGTAATAGTCAAGTTCCCACCAAAATAATGGCAAAATCCTCAGTCTCAGATGCCTTTGACGGTGCTGAGATTTTTGCATCTTGCATGCTACAGCTGCCTTCTCTCCAGTGACCTTGTATATAGCAACACATTTATTCAGCTCATACTTGACTCGGAAATACTCATTTAGTGTCCATTCTGGCTACCTCTTTTGTGTTCTAGAAAAAAAAAGAGAGAAGAAAATTGGGAATGTAAGAAGGGCAGATTGTATGAGTGCTTCCTACTTCATCTTATTCCACAATTTTCCTCACACACACTTACACTCATACTATATTAATATCAGTCAAATGTCAGAAGCTAATATTTATGACCACATTATGATTTTATTTTTCTGGGTTTCATCCAGTAGCTATTTATTCATGACAAGGCATCATTTTTATCTTAGGGAGAAATTTAAGGTTTTTAAAAAAGAGAATTGTATATAGTTCATTTTCCCAAGAAGCTGGGAAAGGGATCCTGTGAGCTCCAAGGAACTTTCAGGACCAAGTAACTGGGGAAGAACCTCAGGAAGGTAGAGGGCACAATCTACCTCCCAATTAGAAAGGCTTCTGTGAATGCCCTTTTTCTATGAGGAGTAGAACATGCACCAGGCTCTGTGCCTTCCATCTGGGTTGACCAGTTATCCTTGATTCTCCATGACAGGGTAAAATAACAGAAAACTTGCCATGAAATTCCATGGAACATCACCTACGTTGACAGCAGCCTGGTTATTTCCAAAGCACCAAGCCCTTTTGGTTACCATCTGGAAAAGCCTTGGAAACCATTTGGAGGAAAATGAGAAATCTGCTGTCTGCCAGCAAGGGGTGATCCACCATGCTAGTTTTCTTGGGACTGAGGTTTCCCAGGACATGGGAATTTCAGAGCTAGAATGGTCACTCTGTTGCCCAAATGGGAGTCTTTCCTCCTGCTAATTTGCAAAGCTCCCAAGAAGGGAGGAAGAGGAGGAAAGAAAGAAGAGAACACTTGAAACATTACGCCCAGAAAGCTTTCCACACCAGGCAAAAAAATGTCCACACCTCTGTATTTATAAATGAGTTTTGCTATTGTTTAGTGGAAGAAAGGACAGCTAGGTGGCTGTAGTCCAGAATGTTTTAGACAATCAAGTACTAGTAAATTATATTCTCCAACCTCCCTCTTGATTCTGGTCTCTTCTGATTCTTTACATATGCAAAATCTTCAAGAAGTCATTGTGCAATTATAAACCTTATTAGTAAAGAGAGTAAGTACAATTTAAAAACCATCAGCAAATGCTATTTTAAAAAAGAGGTGTATGAAAATTCCATATATCATCATATTTAGTGCGTTATAACCTTATTTCAGTCTTTACAGGAGTATAAACTGCCTTCTAAGATAAACCAAATCAGCTGTGAATAGAGTATTCTGTTTGCCTTTAAACATTGCTTTACAGATGGATTCTATCAAACTCGTAACCTCTGTTTTCAATGTTTACAATTTAAAATCTCCACAAAGGCATTTTTTGTACCCTCTAGCTTAGAAATTATATCCAAGGTCAGAGTGGCCTCAGCTCAGGTGAAGGCAAGAATAAGATGGTGTTTCTATTAGATAAACCCACGTCTGAGCCCACATTTGAGCATCTCTCTGTTAAGCTTTGCTTTATTTCTGATGAGTAAAAACTGACAGCTTTTCTACAGAGCCTTTTCTGTGAAAACATGTGTGTAGGCAACTCAGAACGTAAATTGTTACCAGACAGAAGATCAAGGAGAAAGATAAAAAGACAGTTTCCCTCTTTCTCAACCATTCTGTAAGTGGACCTTCATTTAAATCCCTTTATATCTTATGGATATTACATTTTGGATTTTCTATAATGTGAGGACAAATGAGACATGACCCAGAGCAGCAGGTACCTTTAATAAAGGCCGGAGTCTGTGCCCTGGGAGAAAAGCCTGGGGCTCAGGGCGTGTCTCAAATCTCATGGGAACAATTTCCTCAACCAATCTTAGCAAAATAAGGTGGTATTTTTAGGTGTTCTTTCTCACACTCCCCAACACTTTCTAAATATCAAATGACATGGTAAACATACAGGTTGATCTAAATGGAAAATATTTCCCTCCCCTAGACAATTTTGAGATACAGTTTTCTTTGTCCAATGGACTAGGAACTGAACAATTAAGGCAGTTACTCTGACACTTTCAACCCTAAAATACATTACTTAAAAAATGCAAATTTCAGACAAAACTCTTTTTTTCATTTGTTTTTTTGGTGGGGTATAGAAGTGGAGAGTAGTAACATGAGATAATCTGAAAATTAACTCCCTTTTCATCGTATTGATACACTTCCTGAGGTTTTATGGGATTGAGCCCCTGTCAGAGATTAACATGACACAAGTGCTTTCCTTATGCAGTTAAGTGAGAGACTTGGTCTTGAAACTGACTGATAACAATATTCCCCAAAATAAATTAGAATTGGAAACAATAGCATCCATCCAAATGTTACTGGCGTGAGTGTGTACATATGCTTCTGTATGTGGGGGGGGAAGTTGGGTATCAAATTGAAACGTACAAGCTCCGCAGAGGAAATTAAAATACCTCCAGGGTACATGGATACTAAGGATTTTTTTTTTCTAGAAATAAATTATTTGTAAAGTCTTTTCCATATTGCTTAGTTTCTCTGAAATCCCTGTGGCTGAATGTTGAAATGGAGGCAACGTCGTGTGCTGGTGATTACGGATTTTTGGAAGCGTTGGAAGGACCTAATGATGTGTTGAGGGTCACAGACTTAAAATTTCCTCACATCTGGAAACCATCACCAGAGGGAAGCCTGTTGAATGAAGCTATACTGAGTGTTACAACATTTTACTTAGCATCAGCGACCTGTCAAGACTCAATGGAGATAATGGAGATGGAGACCATTTGGGATCACTCATGACATGAAACCCTCCCGCTTGGTGTGTTACATAATGGCCTTTTTTTTTTTTTTTTTTAAAAAGGGCATGCCTTAATTAAAAACAAAAAGCTAGAATTAGGAGTCTCTGGAGGGAAGGGAAAGGTTGTGGATAGTGATTAATGTATGGTTGTGACTAGGGATGAAAGGTAAGACTCAGAGTTTTTAGTGGGAGGTAGAAGGGGAGGCGAAGGTGAGATATCCTCAGTAAGGTGGAGGCACTGTAACTTAGATGTTTTCTAGGTTTTAGGTGTTTAGATTAAAGGTGGATGAGGACAAAAGGGGGTAATAAGTAGAATATTCATCCTGTTCTTTTCACCTATACTTTGAAATTAAGTTTCTGAAGCTCATTAAGTCCTTGGCTTTCCTTATGTGCGACTTTATTGGTGACATTCATATCTGAATTCCTTGAAGCTGAGTCCTGTTACATCAAGAAACCATCTGGATGCTCCACCTCTTATCCTAAAGCCCCAGAGGGAAATTTTGCAAGTCATTTATTTCCTTTTCAATGTTGTTTACTTAGTTGTAGTCATTTGTGGGAGTGGGGAGAGAGAGAGAAGAAATGATTCTATAAACATTGTGGGAACTTTCCTACAATTTAAAAATTAACACCAAACATACATATACAACTTTTTGGCAATAAAATTCCTTTTGGTCTAACCTAAATGCCAGCACCATGGAACCATTGTGCACGCTGATAAGTGAGTTTTCACTCAGATCTTTCTTGCTGTTGTCTCACAGCAGGTACAAGATCACCCGTGGTTCACTCCTAGTCATCCTAGCAGGCAGAAGAGCATGCATCTCCCTCTTTACTGCCTTTACAAATTGGATGGAAGATCCAAAATTGTGTATTTTCAAGGTTTTGGGGTAAGCAGCTCTGGCTTTTAGAAACCAGAATAAATTATCATTAAGAACTATCTTAATACAAATACAGATAACATGTGCCTTCTTGGTGATTAGTTTCTTGACTATTTTGAAAGAAAAATGCTTTTTTATCATCTTTTCCATACCTAAATTTCTATGGAAATAGACTCCCAGTTATATCTGGGCTCTTGACAGTCTGTGAAAGAGTAAAGAAACATGCAGTTGCAAGTTCTGTGAAGTCTTCTCACAACCTCTTCCATTTGAGTATCTCAAAGGGACTGACTCTCTTTCTCAGGATTCTAGAGCAAAAGTCTAA
The DNA here is from genome assembly GCF_000164805.1 of Carlito syrichta. Lineage (NCBI taxonomy): Eukaryota > Metazoa > Chordata > Mammalia > Primates > Tarsiidae > Carlito > Carlito syrichta. The sequence goes on along the minus strand of NW_007232158.1, from coordinate 25,297 downwards.
CAGAAACCACACCAAATTTCAAGTGACTTGATGATCATCATATTCTACTCTTTGATTCCTTTAACTATTGTATTTTTTGGTTTGTGTCACTGAAAAATTGAAATTCCATAATTAAGAGTCAGTCATTCTTTATAAGGTATTCTTTGTATACTCTACTTTTCCCAGATTTTCAACAACCTTTTAATATAAACTCAAAACTTTTAGTAATAATTTGTGATGAAAATTATTGCCTTTGCCAAATTACTATAACACTAATCCTTAACTATTGTTTTCAAACATCTGATGTAATATTGCTCAACTTAACAATCTAGAACAGAGTCAACAAAATTTTTATGTGAAGGGCTAGATGATAAATATTTTTATTATTTATTATGCCAGGCAAAAGGCTAAATTAATATTATTATATAAATCTTATAGAACAAGAGAGAAAATAAATTTTCACAAATTTTCATTGATGCTATTCAAACTATAATAATAGCCATATTTGGTCAGGAGCAGTGGTTCAAGGCTATAGTCCCAGCACTTTGAGAGGCCAAGGCGAGAGGATTGCCTGAGCCCAGGGGTTTGAAACCAGCCTGGGCAACTTGGTGAAATCTCGTCTCTACAATAAATAAAAAATTAGCCAGGCATGATAGCAAGTGCCTGTAGTTCCAGCTACAGAACTGAGAACTGAGGCAGAAGGATCCTCTGAAACCAGCAGATTGATTCCAGGGTGGTCATGAGCTTACCACTGGACTCCAGCCTGGACAATGGAGTGAGACTCCAACTCAAATAAATAAATAAATAAATAAATAATAACAGGCTGGGCTTCGTGGCTCAGCCTGCAATCCCAGCACTTTGGGAGGCCGAGGTGAGTGGATTGCCTGAGCTCGTGGGTTTGAGACCCTGGCGGGCAACTTGGCGAGACCTCATCTCTACAATAAATCAAAAATTAGCCGGGCATGGTAGCACATGCCTATAGTTCTGGCTACTTGGAAGGCTGAGGCAGAAGGATCACTGGAGCCCAGCAGGTCGAGGCTGCAGTGGCTGGAAGCATGCCACTGCACACCAGTCGGGGCAATGGAGTGAGACTCCAACTCAAAATAATAATAATAATAATAACAATAGTCTAGTACATTTCTTAAAATTATAGATTTACTAATGAAAGCAATTTTAAGAGATTTTACTTAATTGGCATTCAGAGTTAGTATTCTCTATCATCAAAATCAATTGCAAATGTTCATATGTTAATGCTGACCTGTAGTAAAATGTAACATATTTCCTCTTGGAAAATGTCTTTTCACACAGATAGGTACTGCCAAATCCTGATAGTACTCTATGAGCATATGATTCTAATTGAGCATATTCACCATTTAGAAGGCATTTATAGTATTCTGTTAGATTTTTCTCTTGATATTTTCTTTTTAGAATGTCATTATAGTGAAGATTTATCACTTGCAATAGAAGTTTAAGTTGAAACTTCTCAATTACACAATTAAGCAAACTTTGAAATATATAATTCTTCTTTGCACTTGCATTAAGGCCCAAAAGGATGCTGCTGAAACTGAGATAAGAAAATATATCCACTGGAAATTAAGCAAACAAAGTGGCTCACACCTTTAATCCCAGCACTTCAGGAAGCTGAGGAGAGAGGATTATGTGAGCCCAGGAATTGGAGACCACCCTGGGCAACATGACGAGACCTCATCTGTATAACCAATAAATAAATAAATAGCCAGGCATGGTGATGTGTGCCAATAGTCCCATTTACTGGCAAGGCTGAGGTGGAAGGACCACCTGAGCTCAGAAGTTCAAGGCTGTGGTAGCCAAGAGCATACCACTGCACTCCAGCCTGGGCAACAGAGCGAGACTCCTATGAAAGGAAGGAAGGAAGGAAGGAAGGAAGGAAGGAAGGAAGGAAGGAAGGAGAAGAGCGAAAGAAAGTGGGGGGGAGAAAATATATCCATTGAAAATTTATGTAAAAACATAGTGACTTTATTTTTTGTTTTAAATTTTGGAAGTATGGGAAGTATATAAAGGAGTATGATGCTACTTGTGATTCAAAGATTGATAATTGTCATTGTAATTATTTTATCACAGAGTAAGTTTCACACATAAGCTCTGTTTGACTTTCTATTTTAAATTTTATTAAGAAAAATGCTTAAGCCTGTAGGGCATGATAAGTTTTGAAACCGTTTAGTGTTAGAAATAGTGGTTCGGTGCACTTCTCATTGGAAATATTTCAATCTTGACCCAGAGCACACAAAAAAAATCACAATAAAACATTGCTACTGCTAAGCTCTTGAACTTAGGTGCAGTAGAACCAGTCAGAATATTCAGATTCTATTTTGTACAAAATTTTGTGGCCCTAACAATTCACATGAGAAACAATAAATTCACCAGTGACACTGCTGGTTGGTAAATTCAAAATTTTTGTCAACAAAATACTTCTTGTTGAATAATACAATGAATAACCATAGGTTTTTTTATTATAAAGATGTGGGGTACATTTCAGGGTTAGGTATATAAACATTGATCATGCAGGTACCCTTGTTGATGAGGTATGCCCCATGCCCCTCCCTCTCCTAGCAGTTTCCCTCAACTGCAAATTCCACCCAACCCCACAGTTTCCCACTACTGCCAATTGCTTTCTTATAGCATTATATTTGTTCAAGGTCCATTTATGAGTGAGAACATATGGAACTCAGGTCTTTGTTTCTGTGATAGATCACTGAGTATGAGCGACTCTAAATCCATCCAAGTTGCTGCAAAGTCCATATATTTGTCCTTCTTTATGGCTGCATAATATTCCGTTGTGTATATGTACCACTTTTTTTTAATCCAGTCCAGCTTCGATGGGCAACATGGTTGGTTCCATGTTTTTGCTATTGTGAACAGAGCTACAACAAACATACATGTGCAGGTATCTTTTCTGTAGAATGATTTGAGTTCCTCCGGGTATATTCCCAATAGGGGAATTGCTGGGTCATATGGAAGGTCAATTTCTAGTTTTTTCAGAAATCACCACACTGTCTTCCAAAGAGGTTGTACTAGTTTGCATTCCCACCAGCAATGTAGAAGCGTTCCTTTTTCTCCACATCCTCACCAGCATCTGTTGTTGTTTGTTTTATTAATGATGGTCATTCTTACAGGGGTTAGGTGGTATCTCAGTGTGGTTTTGATTTGCATTTCTCTGATAATGAGTGAGGCTGAGCACTTTTTCATGTGTCTGTTGGCTGTCTGTATATCTCCTTTTGAGAGGTGTCTTTTGCCCACTTTTTAAAGGGGCTGTTTGTTTTTTTCCTTTCGGTACGTTTGAGCTCCTTGTAGATCCTAGATGTTAGGCCTTTGTCAGATAAACAGTTGTCAAATACTTTTTCCCATTCTGTGGGCTGTCTTCCTGCTCTCTTGATGGTTTTTTGGTTTTGTTTTTGTTTTTTTGCTTTGCAGAAGCTCATTAATTTGATGAGGCCCTATTTGTCTATCTCATTTCTTAAGGTATTGGCCTTTAGGGTTCTGAATAGGAATTGGTTGCCAGTTCCAATTTCCATAAGGGTGTCTCCTGTGTTTTCCAAGATTCTTATGGTTTGAGGTTTTATGTTTAGGTCTTTGGTCCATTTAGAGTTAATTTTTGTGTATGGTGATAGGTAAGGGTCCTGTTTCAATCTTCTGCATGTGATCAGCCAGTTTTCCCAGGACCATTTTCTGAATACGTTCTCCTCCCTCCAGTGGTTGTTGTTGGAGGCTTTGTCAAAGATGGTTTGGTTGAGGAATTGAGGCTTTGCTTCCGGAATATCTATCCTGTTCCAATAACCACAGTTTTAATGCATCTTATATTCCCCAAGCTTTGCAAATTTGTCTAACTAGGAATGTTTCTGTTCCACATGTATTTTTACATTTGTTATAATACATCTTAACAGATTCCACTTCAAATTATACTGAATGAGTGTCTTCTCAACTTCTTAGAATATTTTTTCTCAGGTAGACATGTCATGCAAACTACTTGCAGAAGTCAATTCTTTAGTCACTTCAAACTCCACATTGACTCCATGAATAAACAACAACTAATCAGTATCAGTAGCATCTGTTAACTCATTAAGAGACAAGGGAAACCACTCAAATTTATTTGTATTATTTTTAATTGACTATTGACATTGCTCCTGATGTCCTCAATTCTTCTAGCAACTGTTTTTCTGCAAGTTTGATAGCAGTTTTATTTTGTCTGCACACATTTCTTTGCCACAATCAACAAAATTTAATTAAGTCAACTTCAGTAAATGGTTTCCCTTGCTTAGCTACTAAGTGAGCTACTCAGAAACAGACTTTGGTTACAAATTCTGCTGTGTTGAGATAGTCTTAAAATTTTCTAAGTTTTCTAATTATTGCTTTATTGTGAATTGGGAATATTTTGATAAGTATTAATCAACATATATTCTTTTAACATAGCTATGCTTTCATTGCAAATTAAGAACAATGCTCTTTCATTGCAAACCATTCAAAAATAAGTGGCAGAGTGAATTTTTATTTCTGATCTAGAACACAGCCTGACACCATTTTAAAATAGCATTTTCATAGACCAAAAATATCACAAAGTCTCTGTGGCATTTGTTAATGGTACATTTTATTATGCATTATCTATAACTCTTTGGATTTTTGACTTGCATGTTAAAGGTGGCAAACTATAGCTGAAGGAAGAAGTTGCTGCAAAGAGACTCAAATAGACAGTGTTATACCAGCTAATAGGACCATTAAATGTTTAACAGGAAGATGAAAACAAACTATAAAGAGAGTCCACAAAGGAACTTCTTCCAGAATGGCAGAGAAAGGACCTCTCAATATACTCTTCTATAAAAGCAATGAGAACACTGACCAAAATTATCAAAATCAGTTTCTTCTGAGTTATGGAAATTAACCAGAGGCTTAAAGAAATCTGAGGAGTGTTTGTTTAAGAAAATGATAGGATATTGGTAAGAACCGTGAGCTTCATGACGTTTTTAGTTGTTCTAGTCCAATTCCTCTCTCCTTAGCTCCACAGTAACCCTGAAAATGAAAAACCTTACAATAACAGTGGCAGTAAAAACCAGCAGACTAGCAACCACTGGAGACATAATAATGAATTTGGAGCTTTCCAGAAACCCCCATTCACATAAAATATCATAATTTGAGCTTTCTAGCAGCTCCCTGGATATACCTGCTCACAGAAATTTTCTTTATTTGACCTGACCCAGAGCTTCCTCAGTGGTAATAGCCATTTTTCCTGGGACATTTTTCCAAAATGACCAGCAGAAACTGTTTAAAATTGCAGAAACCTGAAGTATGCGTAACATTATGGCAAAAAAGAGACTGGCCAAAATCCTTAAACAAAAAACCCAGAGAATGAGAAATCCGTAGAAAGCATTGAAAAGTTTTGAAATATTGATTCTATGAATTTAACATAAATAAAAGCATGTGCTTGCACAGAGCTGTGCTCAGGCCCAGAAAAGAACTGAGCTATTACTAATGCATTACTCCTGGCTGACCTTAAGATGCTGCACCAGTAGGAAATGAAGTCTAAGGCAAAGAGGTAAACTGCTAAACTGTTTCAAGAAATTTTTCAACACACACACAAAACCCCTCAGCAAAGTCAAGGAAACTTATTGATTCAAGGCATTTCTCATGCAATCATTAGCTGACCATAAATCTAAATGAACAGAACTTTAAGTGTTGACACGCAACAAAGAAGAGGAAAATAATTTCCAGAGTTGCTATGTTATATTATTAAAATTGTCTGTCTTTCAACAGGAAATTAAGAGACACAAAGGCAGAGGAAGAATGGGCCATACCCAGAAAAATAACTGTTCTTGAGGAAGCCCAGACAATGGACTTACTAGACAAATATTTCAAAATAGCTATTATAGATGTATTTAAAGAACATAAGAAAATTATGGTTAAATATTTAAAGAAAAATATAAGAGCAATATATCACCAAATATAAAATATCAGTGAAGAGAGTAGAATATAATAAAATATGAAAATTGGGGGATTAAAAAGGACAATAACTGAAAATAAAATTTTAAGAAAGAAGATCAGCAGCATATCTGAGTACGCATAAGGAAGTCAATAAACTTGAGATTATTCAGTCTGGGAAACAGAGAAACACATTGAAAAGATATGAAGAGAGATTTAGAAACTGTGAGACATCGTCAAGTGTAACCACATACACATAATGAGAGCTCCAGAAGAAGAGAAAATGGAAAAAGAATATTTAAATAGGTAATGGCCAATTTTCACAAATTAGATGAAAACTTTGATCTCTGTATCTAAGAAGCACAACAAACTTTAAGTCATCTCACAAATATTTAGACCTAGATATATTATAATCAAACTATGTTAAAGGCCAAAAGCAAATGAAGAATCTTGAAGGCAGCAAGCACAAAGCAACTCATCATCTACAAGAGATTCTTAATAAGATTAACAGTTAATTTATCCTCAGAAACCATGAAAGCCAGAAAGTGAGGGAACATTTATAAGGTTCTGAATGGGAAAAACAGTCTATTAGTCAAGAATTCTACATCCAGCAAAGTATCCTTCAAAAATGATTTTAAAAATTACTTCTATATAAGCAAAGATTGTCAGAATTGTTTTTTTCAGAGTTTGTTTACAAGAATGCTAAAGAGAATCTTTCAGGCTTAAATGAAAGAGCAACAGACATTAACTTGAATTTATATTAAGAAGTAAAGAGACCAGAGTTAGAGGAAACTGGCAGCAGAGCCCGTAGGACTATGCAAGTCCCAATGAGTGAGTGAGTGGAAAATTGTGTGTACGTGTTGGTGAGCAAGTGAGCATGTGAGTGGCTGACTGAGTAGGGACTCAAGAGCAAGTGGTCAGGGCTCTCCTGGTAAAGTGGCTAGTGCTGTAGTTGCTCTGCTTGGTCCCTAGCTCTTCCTAGGGGTGCAGAGCCAAACACCATTTTTGAAAAATCAACAAAATCTCTTCCTGGGAAGAAGCTGCCAGGAAAGACTGAGTGGGGTCTCGGGAGCAAGTGGCCAGGGCTCTCCTGGTGAAGTGGCTAGTGCTACAACTGCTCTACTGGTCTTTATCCCACACAGCTTCACTGGAGGGGATCCCCCTGACCATACTAGAGTGGGAGGGGAAGACTGCAGCCTCACACCACCCCCACTGGCCCCTCTGCCTTTCCTGGGCCAGACACTGGAAAGAATGTGAATGAAACTGAAGCTCTACAGGAAACAACAGAGAAACAGCTGAGAGGAACATTTACAGAATCTGCCACAAGAGGGCAGGGTTTTTATGTCTGTTTGTTCATTTTTTTTACATTTTTGATATTTTTCCCTTGTGCATGAATGAGTATGTGAGGGTTCAATCTGCATCCCCCACTTTTTTTTCTTTCTTCTTTTACTTTTGGTTTTCTGTTTATGTGTGTACATGAATGATTGAGTGTTCATCTTTCAGGGGGATTTTTTTGCTGTGTTGGTTTGTTTTTGCTTTTTTGTTGACTTTTTTTAGTTTAACATATGTGTGAATGTATTTGTGATGGATCAGTTTGAATTCCTATTTTTTCTCTCTTTTCTTCTTTTTCTTTCTTTCTCTTTTTCTTCTCCCTTCATTTTGTGTTGGGTGTGTGTGTGTGTTTGTGTGTATGTGTTTCATTTTCCTGGAGTTTTTTTGTTGTTTTTTGTTTTGTTTTGCTTTGTTGTTATTCCAGTTTGTTTGGGCGGGTGTGTGTGTGTGTGTGTGTGTGTGTGTGTGTGTGCATTCAATTGTTTTTTGCTTTGCTTTGGTTTCTGTTTTCATTGTTCTGTGTTTTTTTTATCATTTTTTAATTTTTGTCCATCTTATTTCATTCTACTTTTCTCTATTCTCCTCATTGCTGTTACTGTATCTTGGACTCAGGGGGTACACACATGTACACATTGCATCACCATATAGAGTGGTGGTTAGGAGTGGATCTCAATGTTCACCACAATAAGTGAACATTGTGATTTACAAGTAGTTTCTGAATCCTAGCACCCCATCATCCACCTTATTCAACTCTCAAACTACAAGAGACAGCAAAGCTTCCCACCCAGCCCTGTTTCAAAGTAGAACAAATCCAGAGCCCTTATCAGGGAAGGCCAGAGGGCTAAACAAATATCAGAAGTTAAAACCTCAACCTCTGTCACTAAATAACAGAACTAAAGAGAAAAGAAAGAGATCTGTCACAAATGAGGAAAAATCAACAAAGAACCACAGGTAATTTCCAGTGTAACAAAAAGAAAATACCTGAAAAATCAGATCTTGGAGCCCAAACGATGGAAGTCACCAAATACTGGCCCCAGAATACAACAGGGATTAGGGAATGGATAGAAAGAGTGAATAAGATCAAAGAAAGACAAGATGCATCACTGAAAGAACTTGTAACAAAGATTTTGACCAAAAATTCATGCAGGAAATAAATAGCAAGATGATAAGCATGGGAAACAGAATTAATCAAGCAGAAGAAAAAAATCTCAGACTTTGAAAACCAAAACATGAAATTAACCCAATCTGTAAAAAACATGGAAAGAAAACTCAGAAAGAACAAAGCATACAGGAGATGTGTGATTATATCAAGAGGCTGAACCTAAGCCTGATTGGTATCCCAGAAGAAGAAAGGACAATGGAGAACACCTTGGAGCAAGTATTCAGGAGGTTATCCAAGAAAACTTCCCACATCTCACCAGAGATGTGACATCCAAACTCGAGGGATACAGAGAACTCCAGCAAGACAGCAAATGAGAATACCAATCCCTAGACACATAGTAATTTACCTACACAAAGTAGGTATGTAGTGTCCTTTTTTATCTTTTTAAATTTTTGATAGCTTAAAGGCTTCAAAAGAAAAAATTCTAAAGACAGCAAGAGAGAAAGGTCAGACTACCTACCAGAAAAAAACAATCAGAATAGCAGCAGACCTACTGGCAGGAACACTACAAGCTAGAAGGGACTAGAGTCCAATATTCAAATTCCTCATGATAAATGATTTCAACCAAGAATTTCCTACCCAGTCAAGCTCAGCTTCATCAGTGATGAAGAATTAAAATACTTCCCAGACATTCAATCCCTAAGAGATTATGCAACTTCCAAGCCAGCTCAATAGTAGAAGCTTTAAAAGGTATTAAGCACAGAAGAAAGAAAAAAGAATCCCCACCTACTTCCCAAGAGAACAGTAGAACACAGAATACATCACAACAACAAATTTAAAAAACACACATACATCAGCCCAAAATCTAAAAGAAAACAAAGAAAAAACTTTATAAGAACCTCATCACAAGGATATGCAATCACATTTCAACAATCACTCTGAATGTGAATGGACTAAATGCACCACAGAGAAGACACATAATGGCAAGATGGACTAAAAAATCATGACCCAATCATTTTCTGCATCCAGAAAACTCATTTCACCACAAGGGTCACACACAGACTCAAAGTTGGAGGGTGGAAAATAAGTTTCCAGGCAAATGAATCACATAAAAATGACAAGAGTCATAATCTTAATATCAGACAAAAAACTTGTAAGCTATCAAAAATTTAAAAATATAAAAAAGGATACTACATAATGATAAAAGATTCAACCATCAATAAGACATATCCATCCTAAACATATATGCACCCAACACAGGAGTGCCAGCATTTATAAAGAATCTACTATTAAACTAAAAAAAAGATATTGACTCTTACACTATTATAGCTTGGGACATAAATACTCCACTATCAACCCAAGATAGAGGGAAAAAATCAACAGAGATACAGAATCTCAGCTTGACACTTGATCAAATGGACTTAATAGGTCCCTACAGAATATTCCAACCAACAACCACAGAATGTACACTCTACTCACCAACACATGGAATATACTTCAATATCAATTACATCCTCATCCATAAATTAAACATAAACAAATTCCATAAGATTGAAATACTGCCATGCACCTTCTCAGACTGCAGTGCAATAGAAATAAATATGAACACCAACAAGGTTCCCCCCAAAACCTACAAAGATAAGGACACTGAACAGCCTGATGCTAAATGACTACTGGGTCAACACCAAAATTAAAACAAAAATTAAAATATTCCTGGAACTGAAAATGAAGAAACATCTTACTAAAACCTCTGGGATGCCATGAAATCTGTTCTAAGAGAGGAATTTATATCTCTATGAACACACATCAAGAAAATGTAAAGATCACAAGTTAACAGCTTAACAAATCACCTAAAGGACTTGGAAAGAAAAGACCACCAAAACCCTAACTTTGGCAGAAGAATTCAGATCACTAAAATAAAAGCCCAAATACAGGACATAGAAGACAAAAATATTATAGCAAAAAAAGCTGGTTCTTCAAAAGAATAAACAAGTTTGATGAACTCTTAGCCAGAATGACCAAGAAAAAGAGAGAAAAAAGCCCAAATAAATCAGAAAGGCAAAAGATCGAATCACAACTGACCTCAAAGAAATACAAAAGATTATCAGAGGTTACTATGCACACCTGTATGGAAACAAACTTGATAACCTAAATGAAATGAAGGACATTCTAACATCACACAACCTTCCCAGGTAGAGACAAGAAGACATTGAGACACTAAATAAACCAATAACAAACCAGGAAATTGATCCCATCATTAGAAAACTACCTACCAAAATAATTCCTGGACCAGACAGCTTTCTAGCAGAATCCTACAAAACATACAAGGAGGAGCTGATACCAACCCTACTGAAAGTATTCCAGGCAATTGAGAAAGATGGAATTCTCCCCAAATCTGTTTACAAAGCTAACATCACACTGATACCCAAACCAGGTAAAGATACAACAAAAAAAGAAAACTATAGGTCAATATCCCTAATGAACATAGATGCAAAAATTCTCAACAAGATTCTAGCAAATTGGATCCAACAACACATCTCAAAAATCATCTATTATGAACAAGTAGGCTTTATTCCCAGGATACAGGACTGGTTAACCATCCTAAGACCATAAATGTAATTAAATACAACAACAGATGTAAAAACTAGAACCACATGATTATATCATTAGATGCAGAAAAATCTTTTGATAATATCCAGCATCACTTCTTTATAAACACCCTCAAATACCTAGGCATAGAAGGAACATATTTCAAAATAATAAGCACCTTGTATGATAAACCCACAGTCAGTATATTGCTAAATGGACAGAAACTGGAAATATTTCCCCTGAAAACCAGAACAAAGCAAGGTTGCCCACTCTCACACCTACTGTTCAACATTGTGTTGGAAGTCCTAGCCAGAGGAATTAGACAGAGAAGGAAATCAGGGGTATCTAAATTGGAAAAGAGGAAGTTAAGTTATCCCTCTTTGCTGACAACATAATCCTATACTTCAAAAATCCCAGAGAATCTGTCAAAAACCTACTTTCACTGATAAAAGAGTTTGGCAAAGTTTCAGGGTACAAAAAAATGTGGAAAAGACAGTCGCATTCTTATACACCAACAACAAACAGACAGACAACCAAATAAAAAGTACAATCCCATTCACAATAGCCACACACACAAAAAAACACCTCAACATCTTCCTAACCAGAGAAGTGAAAGACTATTGCAATGAAAATTACAAAATACTCCTCAAATGCGGGGGGCCAGCCCCTGCAAGTTTTGGGGAGTCCCTTGGAAGATGTGGTGGCATCGGCGAATCTGTAGGGATAGATATTAAAAGAAAGAAAGATGGAAGGATAGATATAAAGAGGAAGAAAGAGAAAGAAAGAAAGTGGACAACTGTTCAGTGAAATGAACAGAAGCCGTTTATTGAAAGTTACAGCAGGTATTTATCCCCAAATTTTACACAGGCAGTCTCACAAGTCTTTCACGTGAACACAAAGCCAGGTGTGGGGGGG
>NW_007232158.1:11255-12996 GCF_000164805.1 Carlito syrichta | reverse complement strand
CTATCCTAATTTCTATGAAGTTTTCCAATTCTTAATTCTAATATATCAAGCTGATTAGCAGTAGCAAAGCTTCTAAAACCTAAATGTAAACTGTAAATGTTCTAAGGCCAAAACTTCGATAGTAGAAAGTGGAGACAATGACATTTCTAAAGTTAACTATATTCTTATTAAACCTAAAAATATTATGATTGATTATGTTTGAACTAACATGATTTGCAGCATGACCTATTCTACAATACCTTCTATGAATAAAATAAATTCAATTTCTATAACAGGTAGAAAAAAGACCTTACACTAACTGTAGCTAAAGCCAGCCTAAAAGAATGCAGCCCAGTCCAAAGTACGTGCTGGGCTCTCAGGAATGGCCCAGCCCAAACTCTGGGCTGGGCCACTCTTGATAATCATCTATATCATTGAAAAGCTGAAAACAGCTCTCCATAAGTATATACTAATTCTACAAATATTCTTTTAAATCTTATAAAGAAGCTTGTACCTATAAAAGGCTCCCAAATGTGACCTGAGTTTGAATTATATCTAATACCTAAGCCGAAACCGCAGTTTATGGGAAACAGTAACAATGGGTTTCTAGAGTGAGCCATGCCTGTCACAGTCACAGAGCCTTCAGCTTAGTCCAGCAGAGTTCCTTTAGGTTATTTGTGCTGCATGGCAAAAGGGGGAAGAAAATGGGGTCTATGGCTCCCAAACATGTCCTAGCGGTCTCGAGGTCCATGGCCCTCCCTGATCCCTAACGCTCAGTGGGCCTCCGTGGCCGGCTCCCAACACTCAAAGAAATCTGAGAAGACATAAACAAGTGGAAAAATATTTGATGCTCATGAATAAGAAGAATCAGCATTAAGATGTCCATTCCACCAAAGGCAATCTATAGATTCAATGCAATACCCATTAAATTACCAACATCATTCTTCTCAGACCGAGAAATGACAATACAGAAATTCATATGGAAACATAAATGGCCATAGATAGCCAAAACAATCCTCAACAAAAGAAACAAAGTGGGAGGTATCACACTTCAAACTTTATTATAAGGCTACAATAATCAAAACAACCTGGCATTGGTAAAACAAACAAACAAACAAACAACAAAAAAAAAACAACAGGCCTATGGACCAGTGGAACAAGATCAAGATCTGGAAGCAAAACCTCTATTTCTCAACCAACACATCTTTAACAAAGCCTTCAACAACAGCCATTGGGGAGAGTAGAACCTATTCAGTCAATGGTGCTGGGAAAAATGGCTGAACAATGAAGAAGATTGAAACAGGACCCCTACCTACCATCATACACAAAATTCAACTCTCAATGAATCAAAGACCTAAACACAAAACCTCAAGCTATAAGAACCTTGGAAAATGTAGGAGACACCATTGTGGAAATCGGAACCAGTAACCAATTCCTGATCAAAACCTCAATTGCCCATGCAATAAGAGATAAGATAGACAATTGAGACGTCATCAAACTGAAAAGCTTGTGCAAAGCAAAAGAAACCATCAACAGACCAGGGAGACAGCCCACAGAATGGGAAAAAAATATTTGCCAACTGCATATCTTACAGAGGCCTAACATCCAGAATCTACAAGGAACTCATATGTGCCAAAAGGAAAAAAACAAAAAAACCCCATTAAAAAGTAGGCAAAACAAAGTAGCTATGAAAGGAAAAATCCTAAAGGCAGCAAGAGAAAAAGGCCAGACTACCTACCAGGGAAAACCAATTAGAATAGCA
>NW_007232158.1:9563-11136 GCF_000164805.1 Carlito syrichta | reverse complement strand
CATCCCTAAGAACCTACGCTGCCACCAGACTACCTCTACAAGAAACACTTAAGAAAGTACTGAACACAGAAGAAAAAGAAAAAAGAACAACAGCATTCATCACAAGAGTACAGGCAAAAGATTAAAAACACACATGAACCAACTCCAAAACCCAAAGAAAGACAACAAACAAACAGGAATAACTCAGTAAGAACCTTATGACAGGGATCAACTCTTGCATTTAAATTATTAGCCTAAATGTGAATGGACTAAGAGCCCTACTGAAAAGACATAGAATGACAAAATGGATAAAATATCATCAGGCAACAATCTATTGCCTTCAAGAGACTCACCTTACTAGAAAGGACACCCACAGACTCAAAGTAAGAGGATGGGAAACAAACTTTCAGGCGAATGGAATACAAAAGAAAGGAGGAGTAGCGATCTTAATTTCAGACAAAATTCCTTCAAGCTATTAAAAATAAAAAAAGATACAGAAGGCCACTACATAAGGATAAAAGGCTCAATCCATCAACAAGAAATACCTATCCTAAATATATATGCACCGAATATAGGTGCACAAACTTTCATAAAGCAACTTCTTGGAAAACTAAAGAAAGATATTGACTCTAACACTATCATAACTGGGGACTTTAATACCCCACTCACAACCCTAGACAGATCATCAGGACCAAAAAATCAACAAGGAGATCCGGAACCTCGATGTGACTTTGGACCAAATGGACTTAATTGATACCTACAGAACACTCCATCCATAAGACCACAGAATACACATTCTACTCATCATCACATGGAACATATTCTAAGATCGACCACATACTCGGCCATAAATCAAGCATAAGCAAATTTAAAAGGACCGAAATTCTACCAAACACCATCTCAGACCACAGTGGAATAAAAATAAACATTGACACCAACAAAGTCCCCCCAAAACCCACAAAGACACGGACATTAAACAGCATGATGCTAAACAACTCCTGGGTCAATGACAAAATCAAAACAGGGATCAAAAGATACCTGGAAACAAATGAAAATGAAGAAACAACTTACCAAAATCTCTGGGATGCCCTGAAAGCTATAGTAAGAGGGGAATTTATATCTCTACAAACACACATGAAGAAAATGGAAGGAACAGAAATTCACAACCTAACAAACCACCTAGAGAAGCTGGAAAAGCAAGACCACAAAAACCCTAATTTCAGCAGAAGAATCCAGATCACCAAAATAAAAGCCCAAATCCAGGACATAGAAGACAAAAAGATAATACAAAAAATCAATGAAACAAAAAGTTGGTTCTTTGAAAGGATAAACAAGATTGACGGTCCCCTAGCTAGACTGAACAAGAAAAAACGAGAAAAAACCCAAATAAGCACAATCAGAAACACAAAAGATGAAGTCACATCTGACCCTAAAGAAATACAAAGATCACTAGAGACTACTACGTACACTTGTATGGAAACAAACTTGAAAACCTTAAGGAAATGGAGGACTTTCTGGCATCATACAACTTACCTAGGTTGGAACAAGAGAAATTGAGACCCTAAATAGACCAATAACCAATCAAGGAAATCGA
>NW_007232158.1:7867-9274 GCF_000164805.1 Carlito syrichta | reverse complement strand
GATTGAGCAATACTTCTCAAAAATCATCCACCATGACCAAATAGGCTTCATTTCTGGGATGCAAGGCTGGTTCAACATTCGTAAAACCATAAATGTAATTAAATACATCAACAGATGTCAAAACAAAAGCCACATGATCATATCATTAGATGCAGAAAAAGCTTTTGGTAAAATCCAGCGCCCCTTCTTGATAAAAACCCTTGAACATCTAGGCATACGGGGAACATACCTCAAAATAGTAAAAGCCATCTACGAGAAACCCACAGCCAGCATACTCCTAAATGGACAAAAATTGGACCAATTCCCCTGAAAACTAGAACTAGACAAGGATGCCCACTCTTACCCCTCCTGTTCAACATAGTATTGGAAGTCCTAGCTAGAGCAATCAGAGAAGAGGAGGCAATCAGAGGTATTCAAATAGGAAAAGAGGAAGTCAAGTTATCTCTCTATGCAGATGATATGATTGTGTACCTCGAAAACCCAAGAGAATCTGTCAAAGGCCTCCTTACATTGATAAAGGCCTTTGGCAAAGTCTCAGCATACAAAATAAATGTACAAAAGACAATCACATTTCTCTACACCAATAAAAAACAAACAGAAACCCAAATAAAAAACACAATTTCATTCACAATAGCCACAAAAAAAATGAAATACCTTGGCATCTTCCTAACCAGAGATGTGAAAGACCTTTACAATGAAAATTACAAAACACTGCTCAAAGAAATCAAAGCTGACATGAACAAGTGGAAAAATATCCCATGCTCATGGGTTGGAAGAATCAACATTGTGAAGATGTCCATCTTACCTAAGGCAATCTACACATTCAATGCAATACCCAATTAAATTACCAACAACATTCTTCTCAGACCTAGAAAAAAAAACACAGGAATTCATATGGAAACACAAACGTCCAAGAATAGCCAGAACAATCCTCAGCAAAAAAAACAAAGCAGGTGGTATCACAATACCAGACTTCAAACTTTACTATAAAGCTATAATCATCCAAACAGCTTGGTATTGGTACAGGAACAGGCATATAGATCAATGGAACAGAATTGAGATTCCAGAAGCAAAACCTCAATTTCTCAACCAACTCATCTTCGACAAAGCCCCCACCACCTACCAATGGGGAGAGGAAAACCTATTCAGTAAATGGTGCTGGGAAAACTGGCTGACCACATGCAGAAGATTGAAACGGGACCCTTATCTATCCCCATGCACAAAGATTAACTCCAAATGGACCAGAGACCTAAATGTAAAACCTCAAACCATAAGAACCTTAGAAAAGGAAGGAAATACTCTCATGGAAATCGGAACTGGCATCCAATTCCTGTACAAACCCGAAACCCACAGGACTTAGAGAGAGATAGAAAATGGGACCTTATTAAACTGACAGCTTCTGCAAGC
>NW_007232158.1:0-7847 GCF_000164805.1 Carlito syrichta | reverse complement strand
CAAGTTTTAAACACAGAAGAAAGGGAAAAAAGAAGGACAACGTTCTTCACAAGAGTACAGGAAAAAGATTTAAAACACGGAAGAATCAACCCCCAAATCAAAAGAAAGACAATAAACAAACAGGAACAACAACAATTCTATAAGAATCTCATGACAGGTATACATTCTCACATTTCAACAGTTAGCCTGAATGTGAATGGATATATCAAAAATCATCCACCACAGCCAAGTAGGCTTCATCCCTGGGATGCAAGACTTGTTCAACATTCGTAAGACCATAAACATAATTAAATATATCAACAGATGTAAAAACACAAATCACATGATTATATCACTAGATGCAGAAAAAGCTGTTGATAGAATCCAGCACCCCTTCTTGAAAAAAACCCTTGTACATCTAGGCATTGATGGAACATACCTTAAAATAGTAAGAGCCATCTATGAGAAACCCACAGTCAGCATAATGCTAAACAGGCTGAAATTGGAATCATTTCCACTGAAAACTGGAAGAAGACAAGGATGCCCACACTCACCCCTCCTGTTCAACATAGTTTTGGAATTTTTAGCTACAGCTGTCAGAAAAGAGAAGACGAACAGGTGTATTCAAATAGAAAAAGAGGAAATCAAGTTATCGCTCTTTGCAGACGACACGATTCTATACCTTGAAAACCGAAGAGAATCTGTCAAAAACCTCCGTACACTGCTAAAGAACTTTGGCAAAGTCTCAGAGTATAACATAAATGTGCAAGAGACAATTGCATTTCTATCCACCAATAACAAAGTAACAGAAACTCAAATAAAAAGCACAATTCCATTGAACAGGACCTTCCATATGACCCCGCAATCCCCCTACTGGGAATATACCCTGAAGAACACAAATCACTCTATAAAAAAGATACCTGCACACGTATGTTTATCGCAGCGTTGTTCACAATAGCAAGAACCTGGAAACAACCATGCTGCCCATCAAAAGAGGACTGGATTAAAAAAAATGTGGTACATATACACGATGGAATACTACGCAGCCATAAAAAAGAACAAAATCATGAATTTCGCTGCAACCTGGATGGAACTAGAGTCTATAATACTGAGTGACCTCTCACAGAAACAAAGATCCGAATATCACATGTTCTCACTCATATAATGGACCTTGAACATCCAATGTAATACTATAAGAAAATGACTGACGGTACTGGGAAACTATGGGGGGGAGGGGGATGGGATTAACAGTAGCAAATATCTGTCTGGGGATGGGAAAACACCTCTTATCAACAGGGTGCCTGAATGAAACGTAATTGTACACCTAACCCTTAACTGTACCCCACAAAACCATAATAAAAAATATTGATTATTAAAAAATAATAAATAAATAAATAAATAAAGTAGGCAGATGGGCTCGGTGGCTCAGCCTGTAATTCCACACCTTTGGGAGGCTGAGGTGAGTGGATGGCCTGAGTCCACGGGTTCGAGACCCGCCTGGGCAACTTGGTGAGACCTGATCTCTACAATAAATCAAAAAATCAGCCAGGCGAGGTAGCGCACACCTGTAGTTCGGCTCCTTAGAAGGCTGAGGTGAAAGGATCGCCGGAGCCCAGCAGGTCGAGGCTGCGGTGGCCGGGAGCGGCCACTGCACTCCAGTCTGGGCGACAGTGAGACTCCAACTCAAAAAAAAAAAAAAAAAGTAGGCAAAAGATATGAATGGACACTTCTCAAAAGAAAATATACAGGCAGCCAACAGACACATGAAAAAGTGTTCAGCCCCACTCATCATCAGAGAAATGCAAATCAAAACCACATTGAGATACCACCTAACCTGCGTAAGAATGGTCATCATTAATAAAACAAACAACAACAGATGTTGGTGAGGATGTGGAGAAAAAGGAATGCATCTACACTGTTGGTGGGAATGCATACTAGTGCAACCCTTTGAAAAACAGTGTAATGATATCTGAAAGAACTAGCAATTGTCCTTCCATATGACCCAGCAATCTTTCTACTGGGAATATGCCCAGAGAAACTCAAATCATTCTACAAATTGGACTGGATTTTTTTTTTAAAGTGGTATATATACACAATGGAACATTACACAACCATAAAGAAGAACAAATGTATGAACTTCACAGCAACTTGGATGGGTTTAGAGTCTATCAAACTCAGTGATCTATCACAGAAACAAAGGACAGAGTACCTTATGTTCTCCCTCATAAGGAAGAATTGCCATAATACTATAAGAAAAGGATTGGCAACAACAGGTTACTGCTGGGGTGGGGGTGGGTGGAGGTGGGGGAGACACAACATCAATAAGGGTACCTGATCTCTACCAGGTAAAGTGGGGACCAAAGTGAGGCCCGAACATTACCTGCATGATGGCCACTTGTATACCTAATCCTGAATTGTAGCCCACATCTTTAAAATAAAAAATTAAATTAAATGAAAAGACATAAAGATTAGCAATAAAAGTAATTTCATAGGTAAATATGAAAGATTGCATATCTATCCTTTTCTATTCTCTTATCTGGTTTAAAATACAAATTTACAAAGCAATTGTAAAACTGTTTTTTTATTTTGAAATTGTATTTATATAATTATAATCTAAATTATAATTTCAAAATATTATTGAAAATTTTGCCTTGGTATTTATAATGTATAGATTTATTGGTTTATAATTTATAAAAATAATGAATAAAAATGTTACTTGTATGACAATAATAACACAGAGATGGGGCAAAGGAATGGAGCTACATAGAAGTAAGATATTTACATACATTGAAAATAAGTTGGGTTGCTGCAAGATGGCAATGGGACAAGCTGAACTGTGATGATCTCCACAAAAGGTGGCTCCTGAAAGCAGTTCCACATACCCCTGCAGCTTCTGCCTACACAGAGGGGAGGTGGCTGCTATAGCCAGTCCCACACAGCAAACAGCCCCCATAGCACTCTGGCCTTGGCAAGGGGCTACTGCTGTTTGCTACCAGGTGCTGAACAGCTGCTGATGCTGTGGCTCTTGGCTCCAGCCCCGGGGAACTCCCAGCTCCCTCCTCCACCCCAGGTTGCTGGCGGCACACCAAATACAGTGCCCAGTCATATCTCTGGTTCCCAGTGCCTGACACTGGACACACATCATTGTCCATCATAGTGGATCATCTACAGACCCGGATGAGTCAAGAGAAAGGATTAGTCAAGAGAACGGACCAGTGAAAGAGGAGCCATCCACCGCAGCCATTTTCCAGGCAGAGAGTCACATTTCCCTGCCCATCTCTGAGCAGCCTCCACCTTGTTTCTAAGGTAACTTCACCAAAACAGGAGACAGAAGCCCCTCCCCTATGCTGAATCAGATACAGACAACTCATTCCTGTGTGGCAGACCTCTCAGGCAGCAAGCCAAGGGAACTGACTCAATCTATGAGTAAATCTATCTGCCTGTAATGAGAGCAAAGGGGAAAGGCTAGAGATCAGAGCTGAAGAGATGTTAGACACTCAGGAAAAACTCTAGAGCTAGTGTGGCTTCTTATTTTGGTTTTTGATTTTATTGTTTTGACTGTTTGTTTTGTTCACTTTTGTTTGCTTTTCGATTTAGACTACCTGTTTGTGTTGGGGGAAAACACCCCAAAAGGCATGATTTTATTGGACTGTCTTTCTGTGATTACCAATATGCTTTAGGGAATTTTGTTTATTTGTTTGTTTCTTACTCTTTTTTGGCCTTGTGTCTCTTTTCATTCATTAGTTGGTATGTATGTCTGTTTTCCCTCTTACTCTTCTCTCTCTCCAACTTCTACTTGACCCCCCTTCTTCCATTATTTTCCTTTTTTGTACTTCCTTTTGTTCCAGGGAGCAAACCTAAATCCCATTGCATAGACAGATTGTAAGGCAGTGGGAAGTGGGTTCCAGTGTGCCCATACACCTGTTGGTGGATACTGGGATCTGTAGATAGATTCTGAATCACAACTTCCCCCTCAATTAAACCTCAAAACTGCAAAAAAGTACAGCCCCCAACCCACGGTCCCCCCTCAAAAGTGAACAAAGTCAGAGGACCTTCATAAGGAAGAACAGGGGATTGAACAAAAAGAAGTAAAAGCAACACCACTTTCCCTGAAAAACAGAATTAAAGAAGGGGAGGGAAAGGGGAAGAGAAAAATCTATACAAATGAAGAAAAACCCAAAGAAGAATACAGGTCTCTCACAGATCCCTGGGAGGTCAGACACTGAGAAAACTGACTTCGGAATGCAAACAATGAAGAGACCCCAGCATGACTGGTCTCAAACTACAAACCCAGATATCAAGACATTAATGGAGAGATTAAAAAGAATTGAGGGGAGACATGAGGAAACTAGGAAGGAGTTGATAACTGAGATAACAGTAGTAAAGAATACTGTGAATGAAATAAATAACAAACTGATAAGCATGGAAAGTAGAATTAGCCAAGCACAAGGAAGAATCTCAGAGCTTGAGGACCAAAATATAGAACTAACCCAAGCTGTCAAAAACATAGAAAAGAAGCTTTAAAAGACAGAACAAAACCTTCAAGAGATGAGCAATTACTTCAAGAGACCAAACCTAAGAGTAATTGAACTTCCTGAGGCAGAAAGAGAGACAGAGACCACCCTGGAACAAACATTCCATGAAATTATTCAAGACAATTTCCCTCATCTCATTAGTGATGTAAAAATTCAAACACAAGAGATTCAGAGAACCCCTGCAAGACAGCAAATGAGAAGACCAACTTCCAGACACATAATAATTCACCTAAAGAAAGCAGGTATAAAAGAAAAAATTCTAAAGGCAACAAGAGAAAAAAATCAGATTACCTATCATGGAAGACAAATTAGAATAGCAACAGATTTATCTACATAAACACTTCAGGCTAGGAGAGCTTGAAGCTCTATCTTCAAAGTTCTAAAACATAAACAATTTCAAACAAGAATAACCTACCCTGCCAAGCTAAGCTTCATCAGTGAGGGAGAATTAAAATCTTTCCCAAATATCCAATCCCTAAGAACTTACACTGCCACCAGACCACCTCTACAGGAAACACTTAAGAAAGTATTAAACACAGAAGAAAAGGAAAAAGAACAACAATGTTCTTGACAAGAGTACAGGAAAAAGATTAAAAACACACATGAACCAACCCCAAAACCAAAAAAAAAAAAAGACAACAAACAAATAGGAACAACAACAACAACTCTATAAGAACCTTATGATAGGGATCATCTCTCACACTTCAATAATTAGCCTGAATGTGAATGGACTACATGAACTACTGAAAAGACATAGAATTGCAAAATGGATAAAATATCACCAGGAAACAATATATTGCCTCCAAGAGCCTCATCTCACTAGAAAGGACACTCACAGACTCAAACAAAATTTCAGGCAAACAGAACACAAAAGAAAGGAGGACTCATGATCTTAATATCAGACAAAATACTCTTTAAGCTATTAAAAATTTAAAAAGATATAGAAGGCCGCTACATAATAATAAAAGGTTCAATCCATCAACAAGAAATATCCATCCTAAACATATATGCACCCAACATAGGAGTGCCAACTTTCATAAAGCAACTTCTAAGTAAACTCAAAAAAGATATTGACTCTAACACTATCATAGCTGGGGACTTTAATACCCCACTCACAAACCTAGACAGATCATCAGGACAAAAAATCAATGACATCTGGAACCTCAATGTGACTCTTGACCAAATGAACTTAATTGATACCTACAGAACACTCCACCCAACGACCACAGAATATGTATTCTGCTCATCACCACATGGAACATACTCTAAGATTGACCACATCCTTGGTCATAAATCAAGCATAAACAAATTTCAAGAGATAGAAATTTTGCCATACACTTTCTCAGACCACAGTGGAATAAACATCAACACCAACAAGGTTCCCACAAAACCCATAAAGACATGAACACTAAACAGCATGATGCTAAACAACTCCCAGGAGTTGTTTAGCTTCTCAAAACAGAGATTAAAAGATACCTGGAACAAATGAAAATGAAGAAACATCTTACCAAAATCTCTGGGATGCCATGAAAGCTGTAGTAAGAGAGGAATTCAAATCTCTACAAACACACATGAAGAAAATGGAAGGATCACAAATTAACAGCCTAACAAGTCACCTAAGGAAGGTGGAAAAGCAAGACCACCAAAACCCTAACATCAGCAGAGGAATCCAGATCACCAAAATAAAAGCCCAAATCTGGGACATAGAAAACAAAAAGATAACACAAAAAATCAACAAAACAAAAAGCTGGTTCTTTGAAAGGATAAAAAGAAAGATGGTCCCCTAGCTAGACTGCCCAAGAAAAAGGGAGAAAAAGCCCAAATAAACACAATCAGAAACACAAAAGATGAAGTCACATCTGACCCTGAAGAAATACAAAAGATCATTAGAGACTACTATGTACACGTCTATGGAAACAAACTTGAAAACCTTGAGGAAATGGAGGACTTTCTGACATTACACAACCTGCCTAGGTTGAAACAAAAAGAAATCGAGATTGTGGGCAAGGAAATTGACTATGTCATAAGAAAACTACCTACATAAAAAGCCCTGGACCACGTGGCTTTCCAGCATAATTCTATAAGACTTTTAAGGAGGAACTGATACCAATCCTACGAAAGTATTCCAGGTAATTGAGAAAGATGGAACTCTCACCAAATCATTTTATGAAGCTAACATCGCATTGATACCCAAGTCAGGTAAGACCTAACAAAGAAAGAGAATTACAGGCCAATATCCTTAATGAACATAGATACTAAAATTCTCAACAAGATCCTCGCAAACCAGATTCAACAACACATCTCAAAAATCATCCATCATGACCAAGTAGGCTTCATCCCCAGGATGCAAGACTGGTTCAACATTAGTAAGACCATAAATGTAATTAAATATATTAACAGACATCAAAACAAAAACCACATGATTATATCACTAGATGCAAAAAGAGCTTTTGATAAAATTCAGCACCCCTTCTTGATAAAAACCCTCGAACATCCAGGCATATGTGGAACATACCTCAAAATAGTAAAAGCCATCTACAAGAAACCCACAGCCAGCATACTCCTAAACAGACGAAAATTAAAACCATTTCCCCTGAAAACTGGAACAAGACAAGGATGTCCACTCTCACCTCTCCTGTTCCATATAGTTTTGGAAGTCCTGGCTCTAGAAATCTGAAAAGAGAAGGTGATCAGGGGTATCCAAGTAGGAAAAGAGGAAGTCTCTTTGCAGATGACATGATTATATACCTTGAAAACCCAAGAGAATCTGTCAAAAAACTCCTTGCACTAATAAAGGACTTTGACAAAATCTCAGGGGATAAAATAAATGTGTAAAAGATAATTGCATTTCTTTACACCATAATAAGCAAACAGAAACCCAAATAAAAAGCACAATCCCATTCACAATACCCACACAAAAAATGAAATACCTTGGTATCTTCCTAACCAGAGATGTGAAAGACCTTTACAATGAAAACCACAAAACACTGCTCAAAGAAATCAAAGATGACACAACCAAGTGGGAAAATATCCTATGCTCATGGGTTGGAAGAATCAACATTGTGAAGATGTCCATCTTACCTAAGGCAATCTACAGATTTAACACAATACCCATCAACTTACCAGTAACATTCTTCTCAGGTCTAGAGTAAGCAATACAGGAATTCACATGGAAACACAAATGATCAAGAATAACCAGAACAATGCTCACCAAAAAAAAACAAAGCAGGTGGTATCACACTACCAGACTTTAAACTTTACTATAAAGCTACAATAATCAAAACAGCCTGGTACTGGTACAAGAACAGGCATATAGACCAATGGAATAGAATT
>NW_007232157.1:0-5250 GCF_000164805.1 Carlito syrichta | reverse complement strand
AAATCTCCATGGGGCTTGCAAATGTTGAACCCGGGACTATAATGAGAGAGATAGAGACCACAAAGAGCCAGCTCTGATGCAAACACACAAGGGTCTTTACTCAGGCTCGAGTCTGGGCTCACGCCCGAAGCAGCAGCTTCAGGGACGAGAGCCCCGATCCAGCATGGCAAGCAGTTTTTATACATCATTACAGAGGGAGGGGAAAGAACTTTAAACTTGTTTTTACAGTAGCACGTGCTTGTAGTTTCAGCTACTTGTAAGACTGAGGTGGGAGGATCACCAGAACCCAGCAGCTCAAAGCTGGGGTGACCATGAATGTGCCACTGCACTCCAGATTGGGCAACAGAGTGAGACTCCAACTCAAAAAAAAAAAAGAAAAAGAAAATGACAGTCGTCTCCAGTGCCTCATGAATCTATAGAAATGACCAGGAGTATTAAAATATAACATAATATCATATCTTTGTTTAGTAAGCAGTAAGCTGCAATTACCTAAAAACTATACTATTGATTAGTATTTAAAACAATATAATATTAACAGTCATTCAAATATTTTGTACATTTTAAGATGTGAAACATTACTTATATTAATCTTTTTATTTTTTTGAGTTGGAGTCTCACTCTGTTGCCCAGGTTGGAGAGCAGTGGCATGCTCCTGGCCACTGCAGCCTCAACGTGCTGAGCTCAGGTGAGCCTTCCATCTCAGCCTTCCAAGTAGTGAACTGCAGGCACACACCACCATGCCCGGCAAAATTTTTTTTTATTGTAGAGATGAGGTCTCGCCAAACTTCCCAGGCTGGTCTCGAACCCGTTGGCTCAGCCAGTTCTCTCACCTTGGCCTCTCAAGGTGCTGGGATTATAGGTGTGAACCACTTTGCCTGGCCTATATTAGTCTTTTTTTTTTTTTTGAGTTGGAGTCTCACTCTGTTGCTCATACTGGAGTACAGTGGCTGCTCCTGGCCACTGCAGCCTCAACCTGCTGGGCTCCGGCGATCCTTCCGCCTCAGCCTTCCCAGTAGCTGGAATTACAGGCATGCACTAACACGCCCGGCTGATTTTTTGATTTATTATAGAGATGAGGTCTCACCAAGTTGCCCTGATGGCTCTCAAACCCGCGGGCTCAGGCGATCCACTCACCTCAGCCTCCCAAAGCGCAAGATTACAGGCTGAACCACCGAGCCTGGCTCTATATTAGTCTTTTTTTTTTTTTTTTTTAAGAAAGAAAGCAGGATTTATTGAGGGGACAGAAAAGCTCCCACATTGGGAGTGGACCCAAGGGGCTCCCTATATTAGTCTTAAATGACAAGAGCATACAGTTGTACAAAATCTAAGTAATGAGCACAAAGTCTGATCATAACTGTGGACATATTGAGAATATAAATGAAAGAATGTGTTTAAATCGTTAAACATAATTATAGTGATTGTTTGAGATCAATAACCTTTTCCGAGAACTTGGTAATTTTGAATACTTTCTGATTTCATATAACAGGCATGAATTGCTTTGAAAATAACACAATAAAATAACCTTTAGGAATATACAAAGGAGTATTTCTTTTTTTTTTTGGTTTTAGCTCTGAAAGTCGACCATTTGAAGATGCCTCTTTCTGGAGAAAATGTGTTCATCTTCAGGCCTGACATCAGATCCAGCTATTCCTATTCCTTTTGAGGTATAAAATACTTAACTTTATTTCCTCCACTTTAGGACTGAAGCAGGAATAGAAATCAATTCAGACCCTTAAATTCCCCTTCCTATAGCTGGTCCACATTTAGGCAGTCTTGAGAGCTAGTGTGTATGAACACGTGTGTTAGGGTACTAATAGGGTGAGGGTGGATGAATGGATGGGAAGGGGTACAGCACCACCGGAACCGGTGTTCCAGCGGTGTGCGCTAGTAACCAGATATCCGAGTAATGCAAAGAACTGCAACACACAAAGAGGTGAAAGAAGAAAAGACTTATTTAAGAAAAGTTCACTTCCCACAGACAGGAAGTGGGACTATACTTGAGACGAGTGTGGCCTCGTAACCCCCCCACCCCAGCCCTGGCTTAAATCCTTTCCCTTGGTGGTGTTGCAATCAGGGAGGCATGACTGCCATGACTTCCTTATTGACCATCTGCGAATGTCATGGAGACCCTATGACACAGAGGCCCACTAATGTCTGCCCACCTTATCACAGCCCCTAGAGAAAAGCGTGATAAGGATCCTAGTCCTCCTATACATTACTGAATAACATTCCTTAGAGCTAACGGAGGGTGTACTTCTCCTTATCTCCTACCCATTTCCAGTGGGCAGCCTAACTTTTGTAATCACAAGTTTTGTGATTTGCATCTTTTGCCTAATACATGATGTCTCAGGCCTTGTAAATAAACTCCCTTCACTCCAGGCAAGCCTGACTGCCTCTGCTGGGCCCTCCTGACAAAAGCCATGGGATACCTCTTATGTCTGGCACCAGGAAGTCTGGAGAGAAAACCCAGAGGGGGGTCCTGGTCACCACTCACGGAGTATACAATGGGTCGATACTGGTCATGCTTAAGGAGTCTGTGTTTCTGAAAAGACAAAGTTAATCTTTATCTAAAGTATGCATTTCTCCAAAACATAGCTTCTACTTTCTCATAATTGTGTTAGGGTTTAGGAACAAGATTTTTTAAAAATGCATTTCTCCAGGACATAGCCTCCACTTTCCCATCATTGTGTTAGGGTTTAAGAACAAGATAAAAAATGGCTTCCTAGCCGGGCTCGGTGGCTCAGCCTTTGGGAGGCTGAGGTGAGTGGATTGCCTGAGCCCACGGGTTTGAGACCCGCCTGGGCAGCGAGACCTCATCTCTACAATAAATAAAAAAACCAGCCGGGTGTGGTAGCGCATGCCTGTAATTCCGGCTACTTGGAAGGCTGAGGCGGAAGGATTGCCGGAGCCCAGCAGGTCGAGGCTGCGGTGGCCGGGAGCGGCCACTGCACTCCAGTCTGGGTGACAGAGTGAGACTCCAACTCAAAAAAAAAAACAATGGCTTCCTGCTCTCGGTCTGTACTTCCAGCATGATCTCCACAGGACAAGGGCCAGAGAAGGTTTATGTCACTGTGCTGGCACTACTGTAGTGTAGCCTGCAGTGGTACTCTGCCTTTTCTTTGGACTGGGCACCTGAGAGGGTCAGGGCAGCTTTGCCCCACTGGAGGGAGCCTGAGAACTGGGCAGGGTTACAGGAGTCTTTGTTGCTTATATCATAAATTAGTGTCCTGTGAACTTGGTCAGGCTTCTGCGGCACTTAGTATGGTTAGTGTGCACTGATGACCAACCTAATGCTGGAGTTACAGGCAAAAGTGACTGTCCCTCCTGGGTACATGGTCAGTGGGGGCCTTTAAGTCATTGTAGCCTGAGAACTGGACCCTGAAAGCAAAATCAGACACATGTTGGGAATGGGGAAGGAAGACTCAGTGATCCCACCAAAAGCGTGTATTTGAAATCTCCTATCAACCTGGGCAGAAAGTGGAGTGGAGAGATAAGCAAGAGGAGGAGGGGGGGAGGAGGAGGAGGAGGAGGAGAGTCTGCCTCCCGTATATTGGGAGGACCCTCTGGCCTCAAAGCTTAGACTGGATGCTCTGAAGGCTTTGTCTCCTACTGAGCTCCCAGCATAGAGGGTGTGCTGTGTGGGCCTCTATGCAGATCTAAGTCCTCCACCACCTCCTTCCACCACCCAGGTGCTCAGTCCTAAGGGCAGCTACACCTGCAGGGATAGGCTCAGAGTGGCTGACTTGCCCCAAGGGAAGAAGCAGCTGCTCTTACATTTTACATGGGCCAGTGAGCAACCATTCAGCGTTTAAGTTTGAATCTCTTGAGCTTTCTAAGTGTTCTGAGAAGACTCACAGCGCCCCCAAGTGGTTTCTTGGACTGAGCATGTGTTGTCTTTCATTCATTTAACAAACGACAAATAACTATTGATTTCTTTTTTGACATTGCCATTTATTTCGCAGGCCAATTCACACCCATTGCTTGTGTCTTCTGTGCTCATTTCTATTTATACCTCTTTCTCTTGTTGTAATTCCACCCCAGTGTCTGTAATTCAATGTTAGTGTTATGTGATGTTAATTTCTTATCTGAATGTTTTGAATGACTAAAGAAATTGTCTTAATGACCACCTTATTTTTTGAAATTATTTGTTGAGCTTCACATTGGATAAATAACTGACTTAAGTTAGAATTATTTTAAGTAATTTACTGAAGAGAATTTTAAAAAATGAAATGACCAAAGATCGAAGGTGAAATGCTTTATGAAAGACGATGGCACCAGTGAGACTCGGTACCCTTTGAGGCCAAGAGATTTATTAGAGCAGCAGCTACAGGGAGAGGGAAAGAGGTCTGTAACCGCCTGGTGGGAAAAGGGAGTGAGAGAGGGAGGGCGAGAGAGAGGTCTGTATTTATCGGTTTTGGGAGGGGGCGGCCTGTGCTCTCTGAGCCTGGCCGTGCCAGCCAGAGCCATCTTAGGGTCTTTATTGGAGGGAGCTATGAGGTAGTATTCCTGTAGGGAGATAATGTTTGTACATGAGTTTAAGTTTCGCGCGCGCACGGGAGAGGCAGGAATTTATGGCCTTTGTTGTCTTTGTTAGGTTCCCTAGTGTTGGCGCCATCTCGGGAGACATCCTTCTGGCTGTTTCCCGTGCCTTTCATTCCCACCTTTTCTGTTTATTTGGGAGAGGGGCGTCGTTATTCTTTCTGGCTGCTTCCTGCTGGATGTGGGCGTTGTGGGGTGAGGTGGGGGAAGGGCACAGAACCAGCCAGAACAGGGCCCAGAGATAAGCGCTGAAGGTGAAGATTTCTGAAAGCGAGAGTTCTATAAAGGTCCCTTGTAGATGTAGAATGGCGACTTGTTCCGGCCACTCCTCCAGCGGGCACGAGGTTGGTAGTAGCCTGCTGTCTTGAAGCAGACTGTGGAGGTAGATAGAGAACCTGGAAGAGAACATATCTTAAAAGAAAAAATTAGATAAAAATTGGGTTGTTATGGGCTGTTATAACCCTGGATTTTATTGTAACGGGTTGATAGTTGTCAGGGGACTATGCCCCTATTGCCTGGGCAGCCCGCTTGGAAGTCTCTTAACATTGTTGCGGCCCAGTATTTTTGTGTTCCTAGTTGGCACGCAAATTTTTGATAATAGCACATACTGGGGATCAGCTGGCAGAGTCTGGGTTTTCCTGCAGAGACGCATCGGTTGTAAGTCCAATCAGCCATGCCCCATGATATTGTAAAGTTATTGGCTAGGCTTAT